>NC_083314.1:185041751-185331751 GCF_963455315.2 Globicephala melas | reverse complement strand
TCACCACCATCACCATCATAATCATCATCATCACTATCACCACCATCATCACGGTCATCATCATCACCACCATCACTGTTATCATCACCATCATCATCATCATCACTATCACCGTCATCATTGTCATCACCATCATCACTATCATCATCACCATCATGATCATCATCATTATCTGTATTAACAAGGAACTTCTATGAATACAGGAAGTGAGGAAGGCTTTGGGAGAAGGAAAATGGGGAAATACTACTGAAGAGAAGGTCCTTTTTGGCACCTTACCCTCAATACCAGCCTCCTCCCACTGCCTCTGCACGTAGAACCGGAACTGTGCCCTCTGCTTCCCATGAGTGTCAAGTTAACCTCACTGCAGTTGGAGAACCAAGATACCTCTGTTGCTATACCCTGTTCACTTAAAATGATTGGACCACCTGCTATCTGAGTGGTGTGTTATGGAGAGAAAAATAAATTATTACTTAGACACAGTCTTTTCGGCCAAGGAACACAGGTTCTCCTGAAGAAGCAGATGTTTATCCACCCTCTCCAGGACAAGTAGCCATGTGAGAAGAGCTTGCTAGAGGTAGAAACTTATTCTATGGGATCTCAGAGGGTCACACCTGCCCAGCTCAGGGCTGCATCCCCCAGAGAGAGCAAAAGAAATATACAACGTCCTTGAGGGCTTTTTGACTCATTCATTCATTCAGTGTTCACTGAGGCCCACTTGTGCCAGTCCCAGGGCATGCAGGGACAAATTAAACACGAATCGACGGGAGTGAGGATCAGCTGGGGTGATGACACAGCACTCACATGTGAGGCAGTGGCTGTCAGTGTAAACAGAGTGTCTACCTGGGCTGGTCAGGGGAGGCTCCCAGAGGAGGCTGGACTTGGTGTCCTGGGAAGGTTGTGGGTGAGTAGGGAGGAAGAAGAACAGAGAGTCCCAGATGCTGTGCTTTTACAGGTCACCATCAGTTGTGTGCCTGGCCAGGTGACCATCCTTTCTAGCACCATGGTTCTCAGGCCACACACGGCCGAGATGACTAAGGCAGGAAAGTTCATATCACACTTTTAAACTCATTCTATCAAAAGTGGACAATAATAGTCAAAGCTTTGGCAGAAATCAGATTGGTTAGAGAAACTCAAATGTGGCCATCTTTCTTCAAATTACAGAAATCATTAAGGTCACAGATAGGATTTCCTTAGGCATTAGTTTTGTGTCAATTTTTTCTTAAAAATTTAATTATATATATAAATATAAATATATATAATACACCCCCTATGGCAGTCATTAGCCAGATTGTTCCTGGTCCATGTGGTGAGGTTACGTGTGTTGCTGTCTTGTTGTTTGCAGAGAGCACCTTACCTGGCCATGGCCCCTCCTCCAGGTGAGACCCGCTGCTCGGCATGCTGCCTCCTATAAGCATAGCAGGTGGCAAGGTGCTTTGGGATCCAGGGGACAGACAGGTGCAACAAGTCCAGTTATCATTTCTCGGTTCTGGAGCCACCGTGACACCCTAAGACTAAAATGTTCGTCATCCTGGCCCCTGAGTGAACTTAGAGAGTACAGGAAGTACATTGCAAACTCTGTACTCACGTGTAAGACCACAAAACAAAACAAAGCTGGAAGCCTCCGAGCTTTCGATAAAGGGTCCAGACCTTTGATAAAGGTTAATTTCACAAGCAAAGGTCAGCCTCTGAACGGCCAAGCAACACAGCAAAGGAGATGCCATTATAAGAACCCTCCTATCCTCAGGGCCCCCGGCTGCCAGCAGCTTTCACCGTGTCCCCAGCAAATGTTCCCGTAGTGCACGGCATGGAGTCACTTTCTGTGTATCTGTCTCAAGATCAGAGTCTGCCCACGGCTCCAAGCACCACAGTGTCAGGAGCAGCTTCTTGGAAGGGGTCCAAAATATGTTTTTCCACCTTTTTAAGCCCACGTTCCAGCTGAAAGACCCTGCAAAGGGGGTGGCTTGGTGAAGATGAAGACATCTGTCTACAAAGTTCTCTGAGCTCCTGGGAAGCAGGGCAGCTGCACGGATGCCAGGGGACATCATTCTCTCCATCTTTGCTGCGGGGGGAGCCCCAAGGGCTGCTTCTGTCCCCGGAGCTCCGAGACTGTCCCGCATAATTAAGGGACCATCTCAGGAGGACCGAGCCAAGGGCCCCTCCCCTCGCATTCCACGTAAGTAGTGGGGAGAGAAGGCTGGTGTTTTGGGGCTCAGGGTGTGCGTGTCTGTTCCATGGCCACTGAGAGGTAATCCTGTTTCTGCTGGTCAGGAAGCCCATGCCCTCAACCTTCTTCCAGGCCAGCAGCGCCTCTTCAGGCCAGCCTGTGGCAAATAGGCTGTGCGTGTGATTGGTGTCTCTCCTTCAGGTTTGCCAGAACCGGTTTCTCCAGAAACTTGTCCATGTTTCGGGGATTGCTCCCTCCATTAAGTTAAACATCTTTTAATCAGACTCATTTCACAGCCGTTCATTTTAATCATGCAAAGGTCAGCTGTCACCGCACAAATGTTAGACTTAATTTGTTTTCTTGATGCACGTCATGCCAGTGATCATTTGGCCCAGTTTTTAATCATTTGCCAATGGGGAGCTGTAGGGGTCGGGGCACTGACAGCCAGGGTGGGGACCGTGTGGCCTCCCTGAAAACACAGCGCATGGCAGAGGGCTTGATTCGGGGCAGGGGTGCTGAGGACAGCAAGGCCCAAGAATGTCTGCCTTTTAGTCCCCAAAACTCTGATGATCTGCAGTGGTGACAGCCTGGATTTGGAGCCAGGAATCTTGGATTTGAGGCAAATTGCTGGGTTTTTTCCAGGCATCCGTTACCCCACGGGTAAAGGAGTCACCAGCCTTCTTGGCTTCTCTTCTTCCAGAGCAGGAGTTTGCATTTTGGGAGCCGTTCTTTCACTTTTCAAAGTGGAGAGCAGCTCAAGGAGGCAAAGGGGACCTCTCCGTCTCTCCCGACCTCCTCTGCCCCCTCCTTCCTGTCTCCTGTCTCTGCTCATCTACTGGAAGTTTCCAAGCTGAAGCCAGAAATGGAGGCTTTTAGACCTCTTGGCAAGCTTTTCTACTTGGCTGAGCTGGTAGGCGATGATCCCCCTGGGAAAGCTCGGGAAACATGGCCGGGTGCTGCATGGGAAATGGAATTGTGTCACGTACTCTTGGGTCCTTAGCCTCCACGGAGAAATAAACGCAGACAGCAAGTCAGCATTCGTAAGTGCTACATATGAAGTATCCTGTTTCATCCACGCTCACATTCCCACACACAGATGGGCAGGTGCAGGGCTGGACAGGTGAGAGGGTTTCTATTCTTTATCAAATGCCATTGTCTTTCTATACGTCACTCACCTGAGGGCCTGCAGCCCCTGAACTCAACCTGCCCAAAGCTTAGCTCATCTCTCTGAACCTATGCATTACGCTGCCCCATCCCCACACCCAGGTCATCACGCAGCCGTTGCCCATCTGCACCCCCTTCCCCACGTCTCCGTCGGTTCCATCCAGGCCCCTCCCAATGGCTCCCAGCCCACCTCCACTTTCCAGCTCCACTCCTGTTGCCGTGGTGGATGCAGGCCATCTGCGTGTCTCACCTGGATGGTGGAATCCAACCGTTACCAGGTGTTGGTGAAGGTCGCACAATGGGCACCCTCAAAATAGAACACCTTGGCATGTTGATTATTTTGAGCTGAAGAAAACTAGGGAGAAGCAGATACAAGAAGAGCTCACTGCCCTCCACTATCTGCCTAAAAGCAGGCTATACATTCGTGAAGATGTCCCCCTCCCCCAAGCCAGGAAGGACAGAAGCTAATCACTGGAGTCCACGCTGGGCCCTGATCAGCCCAGAGGAATCCACACCACAAACCTCACTCACTGGCCCTTGCCTCCCACTAGGTCCCCCATGTATTTGTCCTCCCACCACTTGCTGCCTTAGAAACTCAAGGACTAGTTCCTTTGTCTTGTCACTTCCCTAGGAATCTATTGTTCTCTTGTTAAATGTTATGTAAGCCCGAGTTCTAACCACCCCTTTGAGTTACTCATCTCTGAGTTCTCCACGATGCATGTTTTAATAAACTCGTTTGTTTTTCTCTTGTTAATCTGTCTTTTGTCCATCTAATTTTCAGGGCCTTAGGCAACGAAACTGAGGTGGGTAGAGAAAAGGATTTCTTCCTCCCTGACCTCAGCGTGAGTGCTGGGTTAGCCTCTCCCTCCATCCTGGGCTGTGAGCTCTGTGGTGGGAGGAGTCCCTGTTTTTCCTACCTGTCACTGTGCCTGGCACATGGCCCTCACTCAGTGAATAAATGATGGTTGTGAATAACTGACTGATGAAGTGACTTGTCTCTGTGGCTGTATCTCCCTTCCAGTCTCTGTGTTTCTTCCTAACGACTGCTGCCTGCGCCAGTGCAGGACACCAGGCATTCCACATGCATTATCTTTTTAAATCCCAACAACAGCCCCAGGGGGTGGGTGCTATGTTGCCCATTTTACAGAGAGGTGAAGTAACTTGCCTCAGGACACACAGCTTCTGTCTGTTCTGACCCCAAAGCCCACACTTGCAGACGCTAGTTATTTCTTACCTTGTAAAAGGAGGCTTTCTTGGCCTGAGGGCATCTGGGGGCCCCTTGGCATTGTGCCATCTCCATCTGGAGGCCCAGATTTTGGAAGGAAATTCAGCCTGGCCCAGACCTTTCTCACTAGTCTCATTTCTTCACTCCTTCCACCCCCACCCCCATGCAGGGTAGCCCCCGTCCCTGGAGTCCACCCATGACACACTCCTCTTGGTGAGCCTGGCTCCCTCGGGCCACTGGGCTTTTCCTGTGATCCTCTGTTTACCTGGATCTCCCTCCCCACTTTCACTCATCATTCCTGCTCATGTGTGAGGTACAGCTCGCGTGGCACCACCTCCTGCAAGGCTTCCCTGATTGCCCCAGCTGTAACACTGGGTTCCACCTCTTCTCCCTTCCACGCAACCCTTAGGAAGTCACTCAGTCATGACTGTGAAGCAGGGGCCTCAATGGCCTTGAAGACACTGATCATGAAGCAGCATTACACCTAAGCCTCCTTGCACCTCAGTCTCCACCTGATGCTAAAAACTCGGCCTCTGTGTACCGGTGCCAAATCACATCTTGGAGACAGAGTTTTGGGTGAAGCACAGGAGAATAGCTTTATTGCTTTGCCAGACAAAGGGGGACGCGCTTGTGCTCTGAAAAACTGTGTGTCCCAACCGCAGGGATTTGGTGAGGATTTTCATAGCAATGGTTCGAGGGTGGGGTTACTGATAAGGATCGGGGTGTGTGCAGGGCCTGCTTCCCTTTAATCTGGCCTCAGGGGGTCTCCTGATGAGTTTCTGTGGTTCTCAATGCTATCAAACTGTGACTTTTCTCTTGAATGAAGAATGCTTCATCAGGTAGTTAACATCTTCCATTTGTCGGGGGTTTTAGTTCTATAAAGGGTTCAAAGGTATCGTCTTGTGCATCCCTTGAGGTGGTTGTGCATCCCTTGAGGTGGAACCAGGACCTGCCCCAAGGCTGCACTACTGTTTCTTGACTCCTTCTCCCTTTTCTCTGCATCCCCTCCCTTCCCTGATTAGTAACAGTTTGAACCTGCCCTTTGAAGCTCAGGGAAGTTCAGGGAGGCTGGAGTCTATTCCCTACAAATAAGAAATGGGGGACACAGAAAGGCTTCTGTGTCCAGGAGCCCCACAGGGTCCTGCTCAGTCTCCACCTGGCATGGGTCCTGGCAGGTGGGAGGGGCTCAGTGAATGTTCAGGGACTAGGTGAATGAATGTGGCAACAAAGTGAGAGCACACACATTTTAGATTAAGAGCTAAGAAGCATTGGGTAGCATGTGACACATGCAAACACAAGAGTGATGCCTTAGTAGCAAGTGTCCCCCTCAACCAAAAATAACATCTACATTGTCCTGGACATGGAGTCACCTCTCTGTCACTTGTCAAGGGAACCGGGATTACATGCCTCCTTCTGTGTCCCTCTCCTCTGCCCAACTAATAGCGGCAATTGGATCCATCCCAGATGGAGCTTATTCTATACAAGACTATCATCCAGAACGGCAGCAAAGTCGAGCTAAGCTAGCTGGCATCCCATACCAGTAAGACTTGCAAGCTGTGTGACCTGGGGCAAGCTGCCTAACCTCTCTGTGCACCCCCCCTTCTTAGAGAGTCACAACAGGCACATCAAAGGCTCAGATAAGGCTGAACTGATGCCACTTGTTTGGGACCCTCTGGGTTCCAGTGAGTTTCTTCAGTGCAGGAATTCTCACAGCCTTTCACATGTGTGTTTGCACTGTGAATTTCCAAAAGGGGGATGTTGCCTATATTATATCACACCTCACTTTGATCTTGGGGCGTCTTGGTTTGGGAATTTATGATCATGACGATGACAATGATAAATAGTATTTAGGGGGCTCTTGTATGAGGTTCCAGGCTAAGCACGTACACAGATGAACACATTTATCCTCACAACAACCCCGTAGGGGGCTAGTATATCATTCTCACTCACTTAAGAGGTTCCGGAGACTCACACTGATGGGCAGGTGGGCTGCTGTGGGCTTTCCTGGCTGAAGAGCTTCAGGATGAGCTGATCTCTCGGACCCAGTTTCTCCTCTGACCGCCCAGCCTGAGCCCCAATCCCTGTGGTCAGCAGCCTTCTTAGCGCTCCATGGGATGCTTCCTGCTCCCCGAACGCGACGTGGCCAAAACTCAGCCAAGGCTGCATCCTCTCTCTCCCCTCCCCCTCTCACCCGACAAACCATCTTTGCCCCTTTCTTTTCTGGTCTCAGTGAAGGGTGGTCCGTGTTCACGTTCTGCGGCTGACAAAACAGAGCACCACAAACTGGGGGCTTAGACAACAGAAATCTATTCACTCCTGGATCTGGAGGTCAGAAGTCCAAGGTCAAGGGGTCAACATGGCCATGCTCCCTCCAGAGGCTCTAGGGGAGGCTCCCTTCTTGTCTCTTCCAGCATCTGGTGGTGATGGCTTGTAGACACATCACTCCAACCTCTGTCCCTGTGGCCACAAACCCTTCTCCGTATAATTCTTCCTTTTTTTTCTTTTGGCCACACCATGCAGCATGTGGGATCTTAGCCCCCCAGTGGGGAATCAGACCCACGTCCCCTGCATTAGCAACATGGGGCCTTAACCACTGCCAGGGAAGTCCCTCTCTGTGTAATTCTATTTTTACTTCTTATAAGGACCTCAGTCCTATTGGATTAAGCTCCCCCCCTCCCACATCAAGTATGACCTCATCTTCATTTGATCACAACTGCAAGGACCCTATTTACAAATAAGGTCCCATCCACAGGTACGGGGGATTCAACCTATCTTTTTTTTTTTTTTTTTTTTTTCTGCTGTGGCCTCTCCCGTTGTGGAGCACAGGCTCCAGACGCGCAGGCTCAGCGGCCATGGCTCACGGGCCCAGCCGCTCTGTGGCATGTGGGATCTTCCCGGACCGGGGCACGAACCCACGTCCCCTGCATCGGCAGGCGGACTCTCAACCACTGCGCCACCAGGGAAGCCCCAACCTGTCTTTCTGAGGACACATTTCAACCCACGACAAGTGGCCTCTGTGCAGTGGCTCCACCCAGGAGCCTGGGAACCTCTCTCACCCCGTCATCCCTCATTTCCCACCAGTCCCCACGCCTGTGGCCCCACCTCCCTCCCCACCTGCATCCAGGCCCTCATCACCACTCTGCCCACATCACTGCCACCGTCTCCTCCTGAGGTTATTTCAGGTGAAGCTATTTAGAGGCTCTCTGTGCTCCAGATGCAGCTCAAAGCTGGGGATGCGGCAGAACAAGGCTGAGAAGTGACCTCTGAGTTCCCCTTCATGGGGGTGATTGACATGCTGGCAAATCAACACAACATATAGTGCTGAGCTGTGGCTTGTCTCCGGGGAAAGTAAGGCAGGACGAAAGATGAGAGGAGCGCTAGTGGGGGCGGGGAGGGGCTTCAGGGTGTCAGGAAAGTCCTCCCTGGGAATGGGGGCGGGTAGCTCCCCAGGCAGCGGAGACAGAAAGAGAAAAGGCCCTGAACTGGGAGCAAAGCAGGATCTTGGGAGGGGCAGGAGTTGAGATGGGGGACGGACAATTGGGTGTCTGAGGCCAGGAAGCCAGGAGGAGGAGTTTATAGTTAATTCAGAATTCACATGCGACGGGAAGGCTCTGTGGGTCTGATGGGACTCGTTCTCCTGTTTCTTTGGGAGGGGAGCCATCCACAGGGAAGGACTGTAGAAACACTACCTGGCGTCCAGAGCATCTTGGGGTGACTCGGATGGCGCAGCCGTGTGCGTGTGAGGAGTGGCTGGATGGGGTAACACGGGGATCGTCTGTACTCCTCGCTTCCCTGAGGTTCTGATTACGTGCTGGACACCCATCTAAGAGATAGGTCCTGTTATCCTCATTTTACAGATAAGCAAACTGAGGCCCAAAGAGGCTTGAACATTTGTCCATGTAAACCGTGCAAGGCCGGAATTCCAGCTGGGGCAGGCTGGCTCCAGGGTCGCTGCCCTTTATGGCCCCTGAGGGGCTGATGGACAGATGGGGTAGAGGCCAGCAGGGGGAGGGCCAGAGGGGCCTCTGGGCACTTGGCCACTGGGGGGCGGGTGGTGCCACTGACAGAAATGGCAGGAACCCCCAAATCTAATCACCTCCCCCCTCCCCCCACAATGTAAGAACCCGCCAGCTCCCCAGTGCCTCCCGTGGGCATCCAGATGCCCTTGACCTCTGAGCCCCATCCGCACTCCTGTCTATTCTGCCCCAGGCAGCACCTCTTGTCACTCTCTGATGGACGATGATGCTCTCACTTCTCAGCCATTCCCCACGCTGGTCCCCAGCCTGGAGGGAGCACCCTGCCTTCCCGTCTCTCCAACCTTTTCCTGGTCAACTCCTGGGTGGCTGTCTCAGTGGAAACACCACTTCCTCCGGGCAGCCTTCCTTCATTCTGAGATGGGATCAGGTGCTGGGAACTCACCCCTGACCTCGTGGCCTCTGTCTTGTCTTCCCTGCGAGGCTGCACCTCTGTGAGGGAGAACGGGGCTCTCTCAACCCCTCTGGGCCCCCTGCAGCCCAGCGTGCGTCAAACCCCTGCACTCACAGCCCCGGGAGTGATGAGCACACCAGCTGAACGTCTAGTGCCGGTCCCGTGTGGCCAAGGAAGTGACTGGTGATGGTTTGCCGACAACGTGAATGGAAGTTTGTGCTGGAATCCCATCCAAGTTGGCTCCTGCCCCGTCACGTCTCTGCTGTGTGACTGTGGCTGGTACCTCACTTCTCTGAGACCCAGCTGCCTTGCTTCTAGAAGAGGGGCAGGAGACCTGCTTCTCAGGGCTGCTGTGAAAATAAAATCAGATGATTTGATTATGTTGCCGGCACACGTTGGGAATGCATTTATAACGGGCAGGACCTGCACCTTCCTTTCACCCTGCTGTTTCTGCCTCCAAATGACTGAGCCCCGGAAATGTCAGGGAGAAAAACAAAGGTCTCCCACATCTGCCTCCTCCTCCTATGATGAGGCTGCCTCCAGAAAATGTCCCCTCTGTGGTCTGGGACAGAGTGGTCCCCGTGCCAGGGTGCACGGCTCTTGTTAGAGGCGTTTGCCAAGCTGTGGCACCCAGAGTACAGACCCCAGCCGCGTGATGAGCAGATTCCTTTCCTGTGGCCGCTAACATAGACCTAATTCCCTCACTTTGGGTCCTTTCGGAGTTGAGTGGGTTTAACTGCCTCCGTGCATGTGCCAGGGCCTGGGCACTCAGCAGTTGCTTGAAT
Organism: Globicephala melas; assembly: GCF_963455315.2. Lineage (NCBI taxonomy): Eukaryota > Metazoa > Chordata > Mammalia > Artiodactyla > Delphinidae > Globicephala > Globicephala melas. The sequence continues at coordinate 185,321,985 of NC_083314.1, read as the reverse complement.
TCAGCTGAACTGGAGGGTGATGCTCTAAACGTGTTACCCGCAGAGGGTTCCAGACATTGACATCCATAAGAAACTGCCCTTCCTTTTCCTTCGATCATGGTCCTCCCCGCCTGGAGAGTCTGGGGCCCCTCTGGAGTTTGTGGTCTCACACCAGATGAGACATTAGCTTCAGGTATCCTGGTGGAACAGTGGCGCGCAGGAAAGCGAGGTAATAAAGGATGTCGTCTGAAATGGAGTGTGATCTTCCCGGAGGCGGCAAACGAGCCCAATCAGAGAAGTCATCCGGCTGACAAACTGAGCAAAGTGACTCAGCCCCACTCAGACCCGAGTCACCCAGCCGGCATCCTTCTTCCCCTGGGTTCTCCACGGGACACCTGCAGAGTATAAATGAACTCACATAGGTGGAGGCGGCTGATAAAAAGCCTCTTTTCTGTGCGCCGGGATGACGCAAAAACGGCTTTGATCTCTTCATTCTCAGGGGTTGAAACCTTAGTAGGAAGCATTCATCACATGGCTGGTCAGCTGGGGACGCCCAGCCTCAGTCGCCCTGCACCTTTTTCCAGATGCTGGAAACCACATCCAACAGCTCTCAGCGGGGTGGATGAAGTCGGTATCAAAAATTTCTTTACCAGGAAGCGTTTTTGGCTCGAGGGGTAATGGACGTACAGGTGAGTCTCTGAGTACGAAAAGTTAGGTGATGGCTTGTTTCCCAGGGCCGGGCCACGGCGGTCCATCACCGCCTGCTCTGGAAGCCCACACGCTCCAGAGTGTGGCCCCAGGACCAAGCAGGCAGGCCTCGTCCGGCTCCGGGGCTTTGGGGTATGCGGTTTTGCCACTGTCCTGACATTCTGGCGGGAAGGTCTTGTGAATCACGAGAGATGGGATCTTTCAAAAATAACCTGTGCGTGGCTATGGTTTGCAAAGTGTCTCGACACTGCCAGCTTTTAATTAGCTGTGCCTTGCCGTTGGGGACTTATGGATGACCACTTTGCAGGCTGCAAGTGATGGTTTGAGTCACCAGGAGCAGCAGCAAATGCAGGATGATGGTGTTTGAGGTGGAGGGGGCCCTGGGTCACCTCGTCCAAGACTGTCTTTCACAGATAATTGGTCCTCAGCCCCAGGAGGGACAGGACTTGCCAAGCTCAAGCAGGGAGCATGTGGCAGAAAGAGACTCCTGATCACGTCCAGAGCTGCGTCCTAAAATGCCTGCTGCCCATCCTCGGGAGCAGAGAGGCACCTACATGGGGTCATCCACACTTCCCTTAGGGTCCACAGATGAGGATGGTCACCATTAGTGCTAAGCCTCTAGTACAATGTTGAATAGAAGTGGTGAGAGCAGACATCTTTGTTTTGTTTGTACTTTTATTTAACTTGCTATTTTCTGTTGGTTGAAGGCCTATTGATCCACCCCCTGTGACCCACCCCCTGCCCCATTACCTTTCGCTGGGGTGATCAAATAATAGGGATATGAAGGCTGTCCCTTGAACCCACAACCTTTGTCGGGTACCTGTGTGTGGGTGTGAAGTGGCTTTGGTTTGCATTTTCATGAATGGCTAATGGTGTTGACCATCTTGTCCTGTGCTAATTGGCCATTTGTGTATCTTCTTCAGAGATATCTGTTCAAAGCCCTTGACTATTTTTGTAATTGGTATCTTTTCATTGTTGAGTTGTAAGTGTTCTTTACGTACCTGGATGAAAGTCCCTTATCAGATACGGAATTTGCAAATATTTCCCTCCATTCTTTGGTTTGTCTTTTAACCTTCTTGACGGTGTTCTTTGAAATATAAAAGTTTAAAATTTTGATGAAATCCAATTCACCTAGCTTTCTCTTTTGTCACCTGTGCTTTTGGTGTTGTATCTAAGAAATCATTGCCTAACCCAAGATACGAGATTTGTAGTTTTGGTTCTTACATTTAGGTCTTTGATCCATTTAAGTTAATTTTTGTATCTGATGTGAGGGAGGGGTCAAATTTTATTTATCGTGCATGTGGATATCCAATTGTCCCAGCATTGTTTGTTGAAAAGATTATCCTTTCCCCATTGAATGGTGTTGGCACCCTTATTGAAATCAATTGACCATAAATGTAAAGGATTATTTCTACACTGTGGATTCTATTCTATTGATCTGTATGTCTATCCTTATGCCAGTGCCACACTGTCTTGATTAAGGTAACTTTGTAGGAAGTTTTGAAATCGGGAAGTGTCTGTCCTCCAACCTTTTTCTTCTTTTTCAAGATTTTTTTGGTTATTCTGGTTTCCTTGTATTTCCATATGAATTTTAGGATCAGCTTGTCGCTTCATGCAAAAAAACAAAAATGCAGCTGGGATTTTGATAGGGGCTGCCTTGAATCTGTAGGTCAATTTGGGGATTATTGCTATTTTAACAATATTAAATTTTCTGATCCACGAACTTGGGATGTCTTTCACTTAAATATTTCTTTAATTTCTTTCAATGGTGTTTTACAGTTTTCAGTGCACGAGTTTGTGCTTCTTTGTTAAATTTATTCCCAAGTATTTTATTCTTTTTGATATTATTTAAATAACACTGATTTCTTAATTTCACTTTTGGATTGTTCATCACTAGTGTATAGAAATACAATTGATTTTTTGGTATTTTTTTAATCTTGCCATCTTGTTGAACTTGTTCTATGGTCCCCAACTTACGACGGTTCAACTTATGATTTTTCCACTTTAAGATGGTGCAAAAGTGATACAAGTTCAGTAAAAATTGTACTTCAAATCTTGAATTTCGATCTTTTCCCAGGTTAGTGATATGTGGTCCCATACTCTTGTGATGCCGGGCAGAGGCAGAGGACCACAGCTCCCAGTCAGCCCTGAGATCATGAGGACAAACAGCTATTCTGTGCTCCATCATTCTGTTTTCACCTTCAGTACAGTATTCAATAAATTACATGAGATATTCAAGATGTTATTATAAAATAGGGATTGTGTTACATGATTCTGTGCAACAGGAGGCTAATGCAAGTGTTCTGAGCACATTTAAGGTACGCAAGGCTAAGCTATGACGTTGTTAGGTTAAGTGTATTCAATGAATTTTCGACTTGTGATATTTTCAACTTCCAATGGGTTTGTCAGGTTGTAACCCCATCATAAGTTTAGGAAGACCTGTAGTTTATCTGTGTGTGTGCAGCCATGTATTTTTTAGGATTTTTCAGTGTGCAAAATCACGTCATCTGCAAATATATATAGCTTTACTTCTTCCTTTCCAATTTGGATGACTTTTGTTATTTTTTTCATGCCTAATCACCATGGCTAGAACCTTTAGTACAATGTTGAATAGAAGTGGTGAGAGCAGACATCCTTGTTTTGTTTGTACTATTATTTAACTTCCTATTTTCTGTTGACTGGAGGCCTAGACACTGTGAAGTTCAGGTCAGTGGTAGGCTCTTGTCCAGCAGCATGGTATCCCTCCAGGACAGGACTGGTTCTGTCTCTAATCCAGTTAGCTTATTCCAACTTTTATCTCCCCAATGTGTGTATTATCCTGTTCCTCTAATTCCTGCTGGGCCAGATTTACCATCCTTCTGGCTTCCTCATTCGTGAGTAGATCTTTAAACACTTTCATTCCCCTGTTTTACGAGAGTCCAATTTTTCACACAAAAAAGCTGCTTTGACGGATGGATGATTGCACATGGCAGGTTTTTGTGAACCCAGTGGTTTGTGATCACATCCCCTTGACTGGAACTCAGTCACCTGACCCCCTGGTGATGCAAAGGAGGCTGGGAAATGTGGTCTAAATGGGTGCAGGTTTGGTGCCAGGCATCAGTTCCTGCCACACCGCAAAGCCGTCTGCCCAGAAGTTCGGGAACCTAACTGTCGGGTGGAAGATGCTCGACTGCCATCACCCCCACCTTTCCCAGATCTAAGCTCAAGGGAGATGTTCTTACTTTCAGGGTGTTCAGAATAGAGCTTGGAGCCCTGGCATGGCCCCTCTTCCCACCCAGCCCTCTCCCTTATCCAGCCTTGTGGTCCTCCTGTTTGTGGATCGGGTCCTCTCCAGTGTGTGTTTGGCACCAGGTGCTCTGGGCTGGGGTTGGTTGGCAGGAGCCAAAGTGCACACCTCAGTTGCTGGAAAGCCCACTCTTCTCATGAAGACCCTTCGTGAACAACAGCCTGGGGGTGAAAGGGTCCTTAGACCAAAATCATGCACGTGGGTGAAGTGACACGTGTCAAAGACTCCTGCGTGGGGAGGGGGACCCTGACAGGCAGAGGCTGTGGCTGACGGAGTGAAGGGCAGAGTACATGAGGTGAGACCGACCCATCAGCACCGTGAGTGTCGCAAAGCCGTTCTCCATCCATCATCCTTCGTTTTATTCCAAACCATAAAGAAGACACGTTCTTCCCATTTGGAAAATTTCATGACTCATCACTTTTAGTGCCAGCTATCCTAAAGAAGCAAACGAATGAAAGGAAAAGAAAAAAGAAAGAGACAGAGAGAGAGAAGAAAAAAAAAGCCAAGTTGCAAAGCTCTCATTTCACGTGACTGTCGGCCAAGAAAATAGTCCCCAAATGATCTCCGCGTTTCCCATAAATAATTGTAGAAAGTCCCAATACATTCATGGGCGTCAAGAGGCCCAAATTGTTTCTATTTGTAACTTCTCCTTTAAACCACCTCAAAATGTCACTCAGGCGCCAGAACTGCAGGTGACCATCTTGAAGCGGGTGAAGGCTCCTTGGCACGGCACTGGTGCCTTGGAGGAAAGAGCTCTCTGCTCTGGAGGGTTTGAGAAGAAGTTTCTGGGGAACTTGCCCTGCACCATCACTGGTCTGAGGGGCTTGACCCTTTCCCCTTTCCCCTGCAAGCACTGATGTCAGCATCAGACAGAAGCATCCTCACATACCTCGAAGGCCCAGGTCTGTGTGGAGCTAAATGATCTTAGAAGAAGCGTGTCTGACCTGGCTTCCTAGGAAGGAGCTCACAGTCCAGAGTCACTGAGAGGACACATCCCTTTGGGGAATATGCCCAGGAGGGTTTCTGTTGGGGACACTACCTGGAGAGGCCACGTGGGACCCTGTCTACTTGATGGATTTTTTTTTTACCACTTTTCCCAAATGTGTGTGTGTGTATATATATATGTGTGTGTGTGTGTGTGTGTGTGTGTGTGTGTGTGTGTCAGGGCCAAGCAAGGAGAATGGTTGGCTCATGCTCAAAGTCAATGGATTTTGATAGATGTCTATCTCCACTGTTACCGGGCCACTTGGTCAGGACACCAGTCTATGGGGGGTTGTGGATGCAGGCTTAGGGGTGCTCTCAAGCCCCTCCCATCTGCAAAAAGTCTTTTTCTCCTTCTGTGTCAGCATCAGCCAGTCTGCCTGCTTCTCCTGCTGCACCAGGAGGAGACTTCTGAAGGCATCTTGAGCACCTAGGCTTTTTTTTTTCTTTACTGCCATGACAGCACCTGTCTCTCTTGCTTCTCAAAACTTCTTTTCTCTGCACTTGGTGCCCTTGTTCTCCTGCAGAAACATACTTGCCTTTCACTGTAAAAAAATCTACGTGTTTTTTTCCTCCATCCTTGAGGTTGTCTGTGGTCACAGCTATCAGTAAACCATAAATCATCTTCACATCCCAGATCTTGAGTATATTCCCCTAGCCAGTGGATTTATATGAAACTGCAGAGTAGCCTTGACCTAATATTCCAAAGAAATCTCTGGGATATTACAGATAATCAGAAAGCATTTTTTATAATGGAGAACTCACCACTTCTCAGAGAAATTTCACATGGGAACGTCAGCAGGAACACCGCCAGTGCTGTGGCTGTTTCTGTCTTTTCCTCCCTGTCTCTCTTCCCTTCCACTAACTTTTGGTGGCAGAGGAGTGACGGAGGGGAGCAGAAGATGGTGGTGAAAGAGGGGGCCCCAGAGAGCAGGTGTTACTGAAGCAAAAACAGGAAGCCAACCCACAGGCAGGAAGTCTGTGGCCCCTCCTTCTCCATCTAACAAATATGTACTGAGCATAGTTCAGCCTCACCACCTATATTTGTCTACACAATATTAAAAAAAGCAGGTGTCACACCTGGATGAAGTTTAGCCTTGGAATGTGAGGGATGCTGGCCACTTGAGTCACTTAAAGAAGGACCCTGGATTGCAACCCCAGTAAGGGTCATGTCTGCCTCTTTCATCACCATATCTCCAGGCCAACTTCAATGTTAGTAGGTGTTGTGGAACAAGGGAAAGAAAGGGAGTTTGAAGAGCCACCCTCAGGGCCTATTTTCTGGAGCCGTGGTTCCTTGTTTGCTAACACAAACCGGGTCCGGCTCAGGAGATTTTATGTGTCATTCACAGCTGATGCACTGGCCCTCCCACCCAGGCCCACGGCCAGCTGTGGCCTTAGCGTTTCAGGTCTGTGGGGTTTTGTATTAGTTGTCATTGCAATATAACAGACTGCCCACAGTTAATGGCTTAAAATGACACACCCATGTGTTATCTCACAGTTTCTCTGGGTCAGGGGCTCAGGCATGGCTTAGCTGGGTCCTCTGCATGGGGTCTCATGTAAGACTGCCATCACGACGTTGGCTGGGCTGTGTCTTCACCTGAAGGATCAGCTGGGGAGGAATCTGCACCCAAGCTCCTCGGTCATTGACAGAAGTCATTTCCTGGTGGCCGCAGGATTGAAGGCCTGGCTTCTTGCTGGCTGGAGGCTGGTGGCCGCCTTCAGGTCCTAGAGGCTGCCCACGATCCCTGGCCAGGTGGGCATGGGTCCCCCACCCCACTCAAGGGGAGGGGTCTCCCAAAGGCAGACACTAGGAGGCTGGAGATCACTGAGGATCTAACCTGGTTCTCAAGTAGTCAGCTGGGCCTCCTCTCCTTCAGGAAGCATCCCTACTTTCTAATCTCCCATAACCTCTGTGTTATGTGGAAATGAGGAGAAGCTTCACACCATGATTTCAGACAAGGGGCTGCCTTGGAGATTTCAGGGTGGGGTCAGCCAGGCATCTCCTCCAGACACTGAGCCAGTCCCCAGCAGGTGTGGCCCCCGTCCTGGGGGAAGGGGCATTCTCATGGAGGAGGCAGATGACAGGCAAGTGCGTCAGTACAGGTGGAGGTGGTGTCACGAAGGAAACCAACGAGGCAACATGACAGAGATCGGCTGGAGGGACGGCTCCTGGGACAGAGTGATTGGCTTCTCTGCAGGCAGCCCGGGAGCCCCAGGAAGCTGTGCTCGTGAAACCGTCAGGAGTGGCTGGCCTCAGTGCACACCCCTTCCTATCCTGCAGCCTTTGCACTTTTATCTTTCAGCCCCAGCAGCACAGAGAAGAACAAACCTGACTCCATATCAGATCTATTCCTTTATCTATAACCCTTGTGCTCTGCTGCCTGTGCTGAGTCATGCAGGCTCTGTACCTTTTGCAAAAGAATGTTGCCTGTAGCCTGAAATATACAAGAGAGGCCATTCTCAAGGCTCTGACCTTTCAAGGTAAAACACCTTTGCCTTCATACAGAGGTAAAAAGTTGCAGAAGAGACAGTTGTCTTGTTGGAGATTTACAGGAACATCGTGACTTGACCTGTGGACAGCTGCAAGAACGAAGGATTCTGGCACCAAGAAGTGTGCAACAAGCAGCCACACCCCTTCCCCTTTTAGTACAGAACAAGCCTGAATTCTAACTCAGGTGACTTTGGGACACTAGTCCACCATCTCTCAGTCTGCTGACTTTCTGAATAAGGTTGCTATTCCTTCCCCAACAACTTGTCTCTCGTTTTATTGGCCTGTTGTGTGGCGAGCAGTATGCTCTTGGACTTGGTAACAAAAACACCCATCTGACCAGTTAGTGCAATGATGCAAGTCTTTTACCAGCTGAAAGATCCTTCTGCAGCCCATGGCCTGGACCCGGGAAGGTGAGCAGAGGGGGTCCCAGGCTTTGCTGCCGTCACGGCCTCGCCTTCCTGATGATACCTTACCAGTGTGCGCTCAGACTCCCTGGGGCTACTGACCATTCTCAGCAAAGAAAATTTTCTGTTTAACATTTTCTACTTCCCAGAGACTTAAATATTTTTAAGGGACCTGGGCAAGAAGAGCCCAGATAAAATGATTCTCTAGTGATAAGGTGTCAGGTCCTGAGAACACAGCTGGGAGGGAGATTTTAAGCCAAGGAGCCCTCTGACCGCTCATGCTGTACCTGACACTGTCCACAGTGGGCACTTTGTGTTGGATACCTCTTTGCAGCTGGCGGGAGGATGTTCTGATCACCTCCTGATCACCCCTGGTAGAGGAGGGACCCCTGCCCTAAATGCTATAGGATGGCTGAACTCACAACACCCAGCCTGACAGATAAGCTCAAATCAGTTTATTAGTCACACCCACAGCCTGGGAGAGGAGGACTCCCCCCACCCCCAAACTGGGAGCAGGGTGAACGGGCAGGGGTTTCACAGTGATGAGAGGGTAGGTAACCCCTGTTCCTGGGGCAGGATGGGATTGGTTATTTTTGAATGATTTCACAGCTGGCAGAGTTTGAGGAACAGGCGGGTGCAGTTGGTCTGGCAGGTGGGATACTTTCCTGCTGGGTGGGGGGCATATCAGGCAAGAGCACGGGCATCGAGGTTAGGCCTTGGGAGCCCTGTGAGGCTCGGAGCTGTCAAGGGCAAACGTGAAACTTTACGTCTCACATCACAGGGTGGCTGTTCATTAAAGGTTGCTTAACAGACTTCCGGCCCCTACCCACCAGGTTCCAGCAACATCCCCCTTCCCTGCCCCTTGTCCAGTTATGGCGACCAATAAAGTCTCCAGATATCGCCAAATGACCCCAGGGGAGGAGGGGGCAAAATTGCCCTCAGTTGAGAATCATGAGTGTATGTTGACTCTTTTCTGAGTTGATCTTAGTTATACGGCACTTAAAATTTTTAAAATTTTATTATGTTTCTTTTATATTTTAAGGTAAAGTTTACATGCAGTGAAATGCACAAAGCCTAGTACTGTTCAGCAACTTTTGACAAATGCAAACGTCCATTGAACCCACACCCCTATCAAAATATAAACTATGTCCATCACCCCAGACTATCTCCTCATATTCCTGCCCAGTCCATTCTGATCCCAACACCAACGGCTGGAGGGCACTTTCATTGGCTCTCGGCTTCCTGCAGGTGGAAATAAAAGCTCCTTCCCAACTTCATCCCCCATGAACCTTGCATGTGTCTTGGCCTCATCCAACGATCTGTTATGGTCTTAAACACATCACAGCTTTTCTGGTTTCAGACCCCTTGCTTCTGTCAGCCCTCCTGCCCATCTCCATCCCCATCTCTCCCAGTTCTACCCTTCCCCAAGGTCCTGGTGACCTTCATGGGGGCTGGCTGACCTCCACCAACCCCACGATAAACCCTCCCCACTTTGAATTCACAGAGCTCTCTGTCCCTTTAGCCCTAGGACATTCTGTCTTAGTGGAAATCTCCTGTACACCTGCAGGGTCCTCAGAGGCCTCATTACGGGGTTACCATTCATTCCACAAATATTTATGGAGCCCCACGGACCGTCAAGCCTTGTCTTAGACACCAGAGTCATGGAGTGTTATAATGACTGTTTACTGCCTCTGTCAGCGATCAGGCCACCAAGTGCTGGAATTCAGGGGCCTGGGCATTTTAATCTCTGTATTCCCAGGGCTGTAGTAGTTGCCCAATAAATGCTAACTGAATGAGTTGTCACCCAAGAAAATAATGCGGAGGGGTGCAAAGAAGAAAAGAATTTACGGGAGTCTTAAGCATTGCAATTCGGGAGACACAGAGTCAAGTAACCCAAAAGAGCATTCCAAGGATGAGAAAGAGTCAGAGGTTTATGAAGACAAAAAGGCATGACTGAGGCCAGTCAGAAAATATTTGTCCTCAAGGAATCGTGCACCGTCTCAGGGTGTGGGTCTGACGAGTAGGTAAACTGTCATGAGTTTCCGGCGGATGTTCTGATGACTGCATCAGGTCAACAGGTCAGACTCCATCCCTGCCGAGCCCCTTCCTTAGTGGCTGCCTTTGGGAGTGCTTGCTTAGCAATACTGGCCTCATTTTGATTTTCTCTTCACAGAGTGAATGAGCCACCTTCCGCAGACCTTGGTTGTGTGTCCCCAGACCTCTGGGCTTTCCTCTGGCTGTCCTTCTGGTCTGAAGAGCCCTTTGAAAGTCTCGCCTTCTTCTGAAGCCCATCACAGATGCCATGTTTACTGTGGCATTTTTGAACACCGTGGTGCTGCCTTTACTGCGGGTAATTGCGCACGTGACTTTTCCCTGCTGAGCTGAAAACTCCTCCTGGGGAGCACGACCCTGCACATCTTTTTACTCCTGCAGTGTATAGCCTTCGGCCAGCCAGGCCAGCTGAGGTGACTGCAGGCTGTCCTGGCTGAGCTGTTCTTTGGTCCTGGGGCCTCATCAGGATCCCGCCCTCTTCTGAGCCTCACTCTCCCTTCTCTCTTCAGCATCAGAGGGACAGCTTGGGCTCTGAAGTCTCCTGAATTGGGACCTTCTGCAGGAAGGTCTTTAGGGAACCTGTTCTGTTATCACACAGCCCTTCCTGTGGATTTTGGTGTCACATTGACTATTTTTAAGACAAGATCCCACTGGGGTTGGGGTGGCCTGGGTGCGTTCCCAGGTGGATTTCTGCCTGACCCTTTTGGAGGCGGTAGCTTTCCATGAACTTCCGGCCACGCTGTAACTGCCTCGGAGCAGCCCCGCCATGCACGCGTATAAACACAGCTAAGTTGCCTTTTAGGCTGACTGCAGGTACTGGGCCTGAGCCACAAATCTTCCATCGAATATTCTCGGTTATGGCAACGCAAGGCCCTCCGTCTTGTTTTATCCCCGTGATTAAGGAGGAGAGTTGCAGGGAACTAAAGGGAGATTTAGTGCTTGTTCCCTAAATCAGCATTGTGGCTTCATATAAAACTAAAGGGGGAAAAAACCCGGTCTTGTAAACATTTTTATTTGCCAAGTTAAGCCGCCCCCTACCCCCCAGGGACACAGGCATCCCAGCACTTAGAAGTCGGCTCTCTCTCAAACTTGTTTGCAAGAAGTTTCTAGGGAGAACTTTTTAATAAAGGGTTCGCCGAACAAGACCCATTCAATTTTCTCCAATTATACATGAAAAGTAACTTTTGCTCACTCTGTAGTTTTCTTCTTTGCCTTGGGTCTTTTGAGGGCTGGATTTAAATCCAAGCCTGTACAGGCAGAAGAAAAAGCTTTGTGGTCTCTTTGCTGAGGGTGGCTTACAACAAATTAGAAAGAAATGAAATATTCCCACAAGAGTCAAGTGCCTTTATTGGGTCTTCCACATTAACAATTGTATTTTTATATTTCATATTGCAAGGGTGGGTGAACCGTCTTCCAGAGCTGAATCATAGAGTTTGTTTACTTTTTTTTTTTTTTTTTTTTTGCAGTACGCGGGCCTCTCACTGCTGTGGCCTTTCCCGTTGTGGAGCACAGGCTCCGGACGCGCAGGCTCAGCGGCCATGGCTCACGGGCCCAGCCGCTCCACGACATGTGGGATCCTCCCAGACCGGGGCACGAACCCGTGTCCCCTGCATCGGCAGGCGGACTCTCAACCACTGCGCCAGCAGGGGAGCCCGAGTTTGTTTACTTTTGATGGAGATTCGAGTTGGGATTCGATGCAGGTCTTAGAAAAAGCTGAACCAGCTCCTAGTCCTGTAACTACTAGCAGTGGAATAAGGACCAGGCAAAGCAAACGAGGCAGCCTGGGGGCAGAATCTAAGGAGATGCTTTTCTCTGGTCTGAGCAGGTGACAGCCCTGCACATACTCAGCCCTTGGAAAGAAGGCTTCTAGACAATGAGGTGCCTCCTGCCTCCCCCCATCCCGCCCTGACCTCAGTCTGACTGATTGACAACTCAAATATGTACTCATTCTTGGAATGTATTCCTGGGGAGTTTGATTGACTCGTTAATTCAAGCCAAGAGCTGATTTGATTTTCCTTAACTCCATGCAAATCACTTGGAATGTGGGGAGACAAAGGGCTTTCTCCTAATGGATTGTGTAGAGCCTGGGGTGAGATTGAAAACAACTCCTCCACCTGTGTTATAGGTTGACTCGTGTCCCTCCCAAATTGGTTTGTTGAAGGCCTGACCCCCAGGACCACAGATGTGACATTGTTACTGAACTGAGCTTGGGTCTGTCCACCCAGCGCCATGCAAAGCCCATCTACTGACACCAGGTGTGGTGAAGGCAAGTGCAGCGCTTATTGCAAGGCGCCCATCACGGGGCCAAGCAAGGAAAACGGGCAGCTCAAGCTCAAAACACACAAATTCCTCCTCCGTGGCTTTCAGGGAAAGGCTTTTAAAGGCAGGGCGAGGGAGAGGGTCTCAGGGTGCATGATCAGCTCCTGGACCTTCTTCTGATTGGTTGGTGGTGAGGTAATCAGAAATCAACATCATCCATCTGGTTCCAACAGGTCTGAGGTCTACGTGCTGGTGGTCAGCATGCAGTTAACTTCTTCTACCCAGTGGCGATTTCAGTATCTGCAAAGCAGCTCAAAGGACACGGCTCAGAATATGATGTATAGCCCTTGAGGAGAAACTAAAAGTCCTTGACTTTGTTGAGTGGCTAAGCCATTATTATTTTGTCTTGCTTGACTGTTTTCCTTTCTTTCCATATTTTCTCACTTCTTGGATTAAATTTGTTCTTTAGAACTCGGAGAAAGCCTTGGTGGTTAAAGCTTTTCTACAAACAGGAAACAGGGGACGCCGCAGGGTTCTGCTTGCATTCAATCGTATTTGGAAATAGGGAGGGCATACTGGAGAAGGATGAGCCATAATGACTGGTGTCCTTATCAGTAGGGGAAATTTTGGACACAGACAGGCAGACAAACAGACACACAGACACAGACACACACACACACACACACAAGGCAAAGTAAGGATTGGGATGATACTGTCACAAGCCAGGAAATTACCAGAAGCTAAGAGAGAGGCCTGGGACAGCTCCCTAGCAACTTCAGAAGGAGCATGGCAGGCTGCTCCCTGCTGACACCTTGATTCTGTACTTCCAGCCTCCGGAACAGAGAGACAATAAATTTCTGGTGTTTAAATCACCCCATTTGTGTCCCTTTGTTATGGCAGCCCTGGTGAACGAACACAATCTATTAATCCAGAGGAATCTCTGTGCTCCTACCCTGTAGATCCTGCTGCAATGTCTCTTTTTAATGGGTTACCTGTGCGCAATTTTATTTACTCTCTTTTGATTGTACCTGCTTTAGCGTCTTTGAGCTGTCAGATTCAAGCCTGTCCTTTTAAGATGAGTAATTCCAGCAGTGAGTCTCTGCTGCTTGGCTTGGGGTAGGGAGGGAGGTCCCATTGGAAAACATTACATCAAGGCCCGTTTGCAGCCGTTCTGGTCTGAGTCCACAGGTCATGCCTGGCCGGTTATCCTTCAGAGGTAAAGGAGTTTAATCTTCTCCGCCAAGTGCTGGGTATTTTTCTCCCAATGATAGTTTGGAAATGCCACATCGAAGGCAAGGCACTGCACAGAGGGAGCCATAGCCTTGTGCTCATTAAAAGGTAGCATGTTTACAGAAAGCTCGTGTTGGGGAGAATTCTCTAAGCCCGTGGTGGCATTTACGGTGCTCAGGAAGCATAATGAGAACACTCAGCAGTGGAAATAGTCCATTTGCATATTTCTCGGGATGCGATCACGTAATGCAGGAAACCTAGTTGCTGATGAATGCCATTTAAAGTTCATACCTGCGTTTGTCGCTCTGTCATACTTTAAATTGAAAACGGGGCGTGGATACAGGATTGGGGATCAGAGTCCACAGAAACTGCTTTGTGTCCTGGTCAGCTTCACTTCAGGAGCTCGCGATGCTGCACAGTTTTCTGTGCTGTTACTCCAGGCCCTGGAGCCATGATGAGGACTCAGCAGCTGAGCACCTGCCCCTCCACATGACAAAGACCCACACCCATGGTCTATGTCTCTGGATCCGGTTAAACCACACCTGATGTGTTCATGTGAAGATGCCAGAGGCCCTTCTGTGCTGAGAACATCGTGCTCAGGTCTCACACTGGAAGTGACCTCAGGATGCCTTTCAGTGTTTCAAATTCTTTTTTTAAATTTTTATTTTATATTGGAGTGTAGTTGATTTACAGTTGTGTTAGTTTCAGGTGTACAGCAAAGTGAATGTTATACATAGGCATCTATCTCTTCTTTATCAGATTCTTTTCCCTTATAAGTTATTACACAATATTGAGTAGAGTTCCCTGTGCTATACGGTAGGTCCTTGTTTGTTATCTATCTTATATAGAGTAGTGTGTATATGTTAATCTCAAACTCCTAATTTAAAAAATTCTTTTTCTTTTAATTTAATTTTTATTTATTTATTTTTATTGACGTATAGTTGATTTACAATGTTGTGTTACTTTCCAGTGTACAGCAAAGCAATTCAGTTATACATACATATGTATCTATTCTTTTTTCAGATTCTTTTCCCTTATAGGTTATTACATGATACCTGTGCTATACAGTAGGTCCTTGCTGATTATCTATTTTATATATAGTAGTGTGTATATATTAATCCCAAACTCCTAATTTATCCCTCCCCCCTTTCCCCTTTAGTCACCATAAGTTTGTTTTCTATGTCTGTGTGTCTATTTCTGTTTTGTAAACAAGTTCATTTGTATTATTATTATTTGTTTTTAGTTTCTACACGTAAGTGATATCATACGATATTTGTCTTTCTCTGTCTGGCTTATTTCACTTAGTATGATCATCTCTAGGTCCATCCATGTTGCTGCAAATCAAATTCTTTTTCAACACCCGTCTTCTGGACAGTCAGACAGATGAGCAGATGGACCAGTGTGACCTGGGAGCAGCAGAGATGACCCAGACACGTGGAGAATAACCAGAGCACCTGTTCTGGCTCTGGGACAATCCCATCGATTCCTAGAAGTGTGGTTCACCTAGGACATTCATATATCATTGGAGGATACCTTTTCTGGTGTTTTTTTAAGGAGGTGAAGAAGAATCTCAGGACATAGAAACTCAACACTCTGGAAAATCAGGCTCTGAATAATTAAGAGTCAGAAATAATAGCAGAGGCTGCCTTACAGAGCCTCTGAGGCGTGGCTGGCCCTTTATCTGGACGTCATGCTGTCCCGTCCCCATGACAGCATGCACGTGGGCTCTTGGGCTGTCCTCGCTCTGCGGACCAGGAGATGGCTTCTGAGAGCCCTACAGTGCTTGTCTGAGGTCAAGCTGCTAGAAAGCGACAGAGCAGGAATTTGCCTCTGGTGTGTCTGTGTCCAAACCTTAACACAACTTGTATCCAGGTCCTGGGGCTGCCACAACAAATTACACGGACTGGGGGGCTTAAATAACACAGACTGATTCTCTCACAGTCCAGGAGGCCAGAAGACTGAGCAGAAGGTGCCCAGGAGGCCAGAAGACTGAGCAGAAGGCGCCCAGGAGGCCAGAAGACTGAGCAGAAGGTGCCCAGGAGGCCAGAAGACTGAGCAGAAGGCGCCCAGGAGGCCAGAAGACTGAGCAGAAGGCGCCCAGGAGGCCAGAAGACTGAGCAGAAGGCGCCCAGGAGGCCAGAAGACTGAGCAAAGGCGCCCAGGAGGCCAGAAGACTGAGCAGAAGGCGCCCAGGAGGCCAGAAGACTGAGCAGAAGGCGCCCAGGAGGCCAGAAGACTGAGCAGAAGGCGCCCAGGAGGCCAGAAGACTGAGCAGAAGGCGCCCAGGAGGCCAGAAGACTGAGCAGAAGGCGCCCAGGAGGCCAGAAGACTGAGCAGAAGGCGCCCAGGAGGCCAGAAGACTGAGCAGAAGGCGCCCAGGAGGCCAGAAGACTGAGCAGAAGGCGCCCAGGAGGCCAGAAGACTGAGCAGAAGGCGCCCAGGAGGCCAGAAGACTGAGCAGAAGGCGCCCAGGAGGCCAGAAGACTGAGCAGAAGGCGCCCAGGAGGCCAGAAGACTGAGCAGAAGGCGCCCAGGAGGCCAGAAGACTGAGCAGAAGGCGCCCAGGAGGCCAGAAGACTGAGCAGAAGGTGCCAGCCAGGTCTTGCACCCTCTCAATGCTCTAAGGGATCATCCTTTCTTGCCAACCCCAGTTTCTTCTTTGATTTGATGGCCATCCTTGTGTCCCTTGGCTTGTAACTGCCTCACTCCAAGCTCTGCTCTGCTGTCATGTGCCCTTCCTCACCCTGTGTCTCTGTGTCCAAATTTCCCTCCCTTTATAAGGACACCAGTCACTGGGTTTAGGGCCACACTAGTCCAGTAGGACCTCATCTTAACTAGGTTACATCCTTAAAGACCCTGTTTCCAAAGAAGGCTTGTTCTCAGATGCTGGGGTCAGGACTTCAGTACATCTTTTGGGGGGACATAATTCATGACACTGCCTAATGCCTCCACCTCACTTCCCCTTGAGAAGAAGGTTTATTCCAGAAAGCAGTGGATGTGTTGGAATTCCCATCTCTGCCCTCACCCCCATCCACGCCCTGCCCTGTGAGCCATTCACACTGAGCAGCTCCAGATGTGGCAGCCAGCCTGGCACAGTCCCCTTGATGCTGGGTGGCTTGCAGCTGAGGGTGAGTGTGGGAACCTGGGCTGCTCACGTCGGGAGTGGATGTGGGCTTTGGGGGGGGCGGGTTGTAGGCAGATTTGGGAGGTCGGGGCCCTGGGTCCAGCATGTGACTGGGGAGTCTTCCCCAGGCCTGATTTCCCTGAGACCTTGGTCCGACATTTCAGGGTTGCTGTGAAAACAAAAGCTACGATAGTTGACCCCCAAATGACCCTATAAACCAGGATTCCCAACCCTGGATGGAGATTAGAATCACCCAGAGAGCTTGGAAATGTCCCGATGCCCCAGCCACGCAAACCCGTTAGATTCGAGTCTGCCAGCAAGGCTGTTTGAAAAAACCCCGGGGGTTCCCGTGAGCCGCCGTGGCTAAAGATGGCTGCAAACCCCAAAGCCACAGGCAGGCTCAGGGAGGGTTTAGAGTACTTGTAACCCGCAAGGGGGCTTTGTCTACGAAAGGCCTGGGGGTGGTGGCACTGGGGGAAGAAGACACCCAGGAGAATAAGCCAGCCCTAAGACATATGGGGGCTGAATGGTGGCCCCCCAAAAGATATGTCTACCTCTTAACTCCCAGAATTTGTGAGTGTGACCTTATTTGGAAGAGCAATCTTTGAGATGTAATTAAGTTAAGAATCTTGAGATGAGATCACCCTGGATTAACCCGAGTGGGCCCTGAATCCAAAGACAAGTGTTATGAATTGAACTGGGGTCCCCCAAGGAGTTGTGTTGGAATCTTGACCCCTGGTAACTCACAATGTGACCTTATTTGGGAATAGGGTCTTTGCAGAGGATATCGAGTTAAAATGGGGTCTTTAGGGAGCCCTGATCCAACATGACTGATGTCCTTATAAAAAGGGGAAATTTGGACACAGACCAGCAGAGAGAGAAGACAATGTGAAAAAACACAGGGAGAAGACAGCCACGTGACTGGAGCGACATGTCTGTAAGCCAAGAGATGCCACGGATGGCCAGTGACCAGCAGCGGCTGGAAGAGGCAGGAAGGATCCTCCCTGGAGCCTCCAGAGAGAGCACGGCCCTGCCCACGCCTTGACCTTGGACTTCTGGCCTCCAGACTATGAAAGAGTAGATTTCTGTTGTTTTCAGCCACCAAGTCTGTGGTACGATGTTAGGGCAGCCCCAGGACACTCACATGGGGCTTTCTCTCCTGACGAAGGTGAGCAGAGGGCTGGTGAAATAGTGCTGGCGGAGCTTGGATGACTCTGCTGCCTCCAGAGCTGTGAATTCTAGAAAGCACTTTTTTAAAAAAAATTTTTATTGGGGTATAATTGATTTACAATGTTGTGTTAGTTTCAGGTGTACAGAAAAGTGAACCTGTTATGCAAATACGTATATCCCCTTTTTTAAGATTCTTTTCCCATATAGGCCAGAGTATTACAGAGTATTGAGTAGAGTTCCCTGTGCTATACGGACACATACACACTATATAAAAAATATATATATAAAATAATTAAGTAATAGAAAGTGCTTCTTAACCTTTCTGGGTTTCACTTTCTGTCTTAAAGTGGGATTAACAATGGGAACCTATATCAGCATCCTGGGGCTGCCAAAACAAGCCACCGCAAACTGGGAGGCTTAGACAGCAGAAATGTATTTTCTCGCAGTCTGGAGGCAGAAGCCCCAGATCAAGGTGGGGCAGGGCTGGCTCCTCCCAGAGCCATCAAGGGAGAGTCTGTTCCAGGCCTCCCTCCTGGCTCCTGGGGGCTGCAGGCAATCCTTGGCTTGTGGTCACATCATCCCAATCTCAGCCTCCGTTGTCATGTGGCCATCTTCTCCCTGTGGCTCTGTCTCCTTTTCCTATAAGGACACCAGGCGTATTGGATCAGGGCCACCTCAATGACCTCATCTTAACTTGATCACTTCTGTTAAAACCTTATTTCCAAATGAGGCCACATTCGCAGCTGTGGCAGGTTGGGATCTCAATATATCTGTTTGGAGAGCACAGTTCAGTCCACAACACGACCCTTCCCAGGGCTGCCGTGGAGGGTGAGGAGGAACGCAGAGCATGCACGCTGCGCACGGTGTGTCAGTAGCCATCACGGCCCAGAGCATCTCTCCGTGCTGCTGCCCTCGGGCTGGGCTCATGGGACACGGCTCCTTCCCCCAGGTGCTCCAGACTGGGGGTCCCTTCTGGGCTTAGCCAAGGCAGGAATGGAGCAGAGGCGGGCTGGGTGGGACAGTGACCCTTGGGGCTGCCGCCCCAGCACCCCCAGTTTCCCTTCCCTGAAGACTCTTCCTTTTCTCCCTCCCTGACATTTTGCCCAGAAACCCCACGTGGCAGGTGTCCTGAGCCCACTTCTATAGAAGGGAGGCAATCTCCGTGTCCACCTGGGAAGAGATGGTGCGGCTGGAGTTTGAATGCATGTCC
Organism: Globicephala melas; assembly: GCF_963455315.2. Taxonomy (NCBI): domain Eukaryota; kingdom Metazoa; phylum Chordata; class Mammalia; order Artiodactyla; family Delphinidae; genus Globicephala; species Globicephala melas. The sequence continues at coordinate 185,303,091 of NC_083314.1, read as the reverse complement.
ATTAACCCGGGTGTTCGGGGCCCCAAGAATCTGGTTCTTTTGGAGACACTGGAGTCGAGGACCCTGAGGTTTAAATTTGCCTGGGGCACCTGCGGGGGTCACGTCCTCATTCTCCTTAGCAGCAGCCCAGGGCACCGAGTGGCCTCTGAGTCGGAGAACTCTGGATGAATATCTTTTCTTGGACCTGCGGCCTCCTCCCTCCCCTCGGAGCTTGGGTGCTCCTGCCTTGACTGATTTGGGAAGGAGGTCTCAGCGGAGGGGCTCTGGTGGAGGGGGTGGGTCACGGGCCCCTGACTCTGTGTGTGTGTTTGTGCACGTGCGCGTTTTCCTGGGAAAGGCACTTGTTTTCCTTCATCCTCAAGGGGGCCTTTGATGCCCCAGAAAGTTTAAGAACCACAGCCTTAGGAACAATCTTTGAGTTTTATGCCACATAAAGTCATCGTGGTATGCTGATAAGACTATAAATGCAAAACCCTGCATACAGATCCATAAATGATGAGTCATTTCCGATCTTGCTTGGGCCTATTCACTGACCTTATCCCCGGATTGCCTTGTGTTTGTGGGAGCAGCTCAGAGGGGCAGGATGGAGATGAGCTGCCAGAGGACAGCTAGGTTGTGGTCCTGGCTGGACCCCGCCTTGACCAGCTCACCTTCCCGCTGGGCTTCACCTCGATCATCAGGGACCCCAGTGCCAGGCTGGGGCTCCAGTCCTGCTCTGTCCCTCACCAGCTGGGGCACTGCATTCGTGTCTTTGGGCTGCTGTAACAAAGTGCCACAAACTGGGGTTTTAAAATAACAGAAATTTACTCTCTTCTGGTTCTGGAGTCAGAGTCTGAGATCAAGGTGTCGGCAGGGCCATGCTCCCTCTGAAACTGTAGGAGAGGGTCCTTCCTGCCTCTTCTGTTTTGCCCACTGGTTTGGTGTCCTTGGCTTCCATCGGCACAGGGCGTTCTCCCTGTGTGTCTCTGCTTTCATGTGTCTGTCTTCCTATAAGGACACAAGTCATGTGGGATTGTGGCCCATCTGACTCCAGTATGACTGCATCTTAACTAATTCCATCTGCAACGACCCTATTTCCACCTAAGGTAATATCCTGAAGCCCTGAGGGCGAGGACTCAGCACATCTTTTTGGGGGGACGCGATCCTACCTGTAACAGACACATTGGGCAAGTTACTCAACCTCTCTGGGCCCCCATTTGCTCCTGTAAAATGGAAATATAGTGGCAGCACCTGCATCAGGGCTGTTCTGAGGATGAAAAGAGTAGATCGATGCACATCTTATGTAGTGAGTGCTATGTAGGGGTTCACTGTTACCAGACATGCCACACCTGGAGTCCCGGGACCCTCAGCATCAAGGACAGTGAGGTGGAGGCTGTGCTAGGTGCAATTCTCGCTTGTGAAAAGTTCAGAGACCATGTGGATGCAGGAGGGTAACCCACTCTCAGGCGGATCAGGGGCCTTGCTTATCCATCCACACCGTTGGTGAGAAAAGCGTGGAGAAATGTGCTGATATTTTCAATATGTACAATTTTTTTTTTTGGTGGCTTATCTTTCAACACCTGGAGTCAGTGGAGGAGAATAAAAGATGCAAATTTCCTGAGAGCTTAAAGGGTTGGGAATTCCGCCTCAGAGCCTCCTGTACTGTGTTCCAAATTTAGCGATCCTACAAACCACCCGGATGGGTTGTGGGCAGATGTCCTCCAAGGAGAGCCGGGGCCAGCTGCCATCCTTGTCTGCGTAGCATCTGACAGTACTAAAGATGCATTGGGTCTAAGATGGCTCTGACTTCACCCACACATAGGACTCATCAAGGTGCCTTTGAGAGGGATGCCCAAGGATTTGTTTATTTTGCAGATAACAAAGGACACAGACTACTGTTTTTTTTCAGGATACTCCAATGTGTTAGCAAAAGATATTAAAGTTCCCTTTTTATCTCCATGATGCCTAGAAAAGAGCCTTAGTTTTATTTTCATAATTCATTGTCGTTATTGCTCCAGAAGAAACCATGCAGGTGCCCGACCTGTGATTTGAGCCTCCCATCCGAGTCAGGCCCTTGAGAATGAGCCTGCTGGGCATTTGTATCGTTCACCACATTCTGCTTCTCTTCTATTTACTCCCGTGTGGGGAGATTTCACTTCCTGGCCTCTGTAGTTTAGGGGTGGCCATGTGACTTGCTCTGGCCAAGGAAATGTGAGTGGAAGTGATGTTTGGGGAGAAGCATTTAATTGCTGGCTCCTAAAGCTCCAGCCCCCACTGCCCACCTTGGCAATCTGCAAAGCATCTCTGGACGGGGATATTGCCGCGCCAACCTGGGAGGATGGCGGCCCTGGAGAGGTGCTGGTGACTTTGCAGGAATGAGAAACGAATGTGTGTTACATCAGTGACATTTTGGGTGGTGGTTATTGCAAATATCCTAGCTTATCTGGATGAATGCACTGGTTTTATATATTTTCCAGAAAAGGCATATAAGCGAAGAGGCACAGAAGAATTTAGGAAATGTGAAGTCTAGTTCTGATTTCAGGAGGTGAGGGTAGCCACCAACCTTCTGTAGTGGGCTGAATAATGACCCCGCCGCCCCAAAGATGTCCCTGTCCTAACCTCTGGAACCTGTGGATATACGACCATGGTAAAAGGGACTTTGCAGATGGGATTAAGTTAAGGATCTTGGGATGAGGGGATTATACTGGATTATCGGGGTGGTCCAATACCATCACATGGGTGCCTGTAGGAGGGAAGCAAGAGGGTCAGAGTCAGAGGAGATGTGACAGCAGAAGCAGACTTTGGACGGGTACATTTTGAAGATGGAGGCATGGCCACAAGCCAAGGAGTGCAGGCAGCCTCTAGAATCTAGAAAAGACAATGGAAGAGATCCTCTCCTGAGATCTCCAGAAGAAACGCAGCCCTGCAGACACTTTGGTTTCATCCCTGTAAGACCCATTTCAGACTTCCGACTTCCAGAATCGTTAGATAATTCATGTGTGCTGTGTTAAGCCACTCAGGTGGTGGTAATTTGCTTCAGCAGTGATAAGAAATGAATATGCCCTGCCTGTGCTCGTTCTCAAGACTTGGAAAGTGAGGTGAACCCGACGAGGTCAGAGTCAACGCATTCCAATGTGCAGATGTATCTTCTGGGAAGTGGGGGAGAGTGAAACCACGGCTGAGGCCTCTCGAAAATGGAAGTTCAGCTAATTGAACACTTTCACATATTAGCACGTTCAGTCTGCTGATGAACGAAGCCGAGTGGCCGCAAAATCATGCCGAGATTATTTCCCTGAGGTTATGGGCCCTGGGGGGGGGGTTGAAACATAATATATATGTATAAATATTGGGGGAGACTACATTTAGTGACTAATTTGGGAATTAATCTGGTGGCACATAATTGCCAGGGTACCTAGTGTCAAAGACTGCTTTAGAATTAGACATCATTTGAATGCTTTTCTCCCGTAATGAACACTGGTGAGAGGTCACCAGGAGCAGAGACCTCAGTTCTAATAATGACCGCCAAGAGTGCCGGGTCAGAAAACACTCCAGAGGGTGTTTTTAATTTCAATTCTGCCATCCATCCATCCACAGAGCCCCCTCCTCCGACTGTCCTTGCCATGACATTCTGTGTCTTCAGCCCCCTACACACGGAGGCATAAAGGACAACCCTGAGAACTGAGGGCAGAAACACCTTGAGGTTGGGAGTTAGGCATGAAGGCGAGCAGGCCCCTGGAGGATGGGGCCAGGGAGGGGGAATCACGGTGTCACCATCAGGGCTTCTGCACAGCTCGCGGCTCTGTGGGGCCTGCAGGATTATCGAGGCTGCCGGGTAGCCGCTGCCCTGAATTTTGGCATCTTTGTCCCTACTTGTGTAATTGCAAGTTGCAAGTGTAGCAATAAAGTGTGTTCAAAGATAGACCCTCTGGGATTACTCGGGGATATTAAACTGGACTCACGGGGAGGTGATGAGGTGCCCCAGGTGGGTAAGCAGAGGGGAGTGGTGGCCGATGGACGTCGGGGCCACTGGAAGGCCGGTGAGGATACCGCGTAGGAAGCAGGAGGGCTCGGCCGGTAAATCTGGCACTTGCTTCAGAAAGCGGGGGCTTCAGGGTCCAGCCCAGCCTTCCTCACTGCAGGTGCGACCCCCTGAGCGTTCATGCTGATCAAACACAGTGCTTTGCTGACGACCCAGATGACAGGTGCACGGTGCTGGCCCCGCTGGTCTCTGCTGGCCAAGTTGCCCCCAGGGATCGTGCTGGGAGATGGGTCTGCAGCAGTGCTAACAGACGCAAGATGTAACTCCATACAGAATTTTAGGTCCTTCCATTGAATTCCCGTGAAACGGAGACACTTGTTACTGACAACGGACAAATAAGGAAGACACGCAGGGTCTCAGCCCCTGACCAGAGTTGGTCTGAGGCATCGATCACCAGACCAGGCCCTCATTCTCTGCCATTTTAAGAAAACTTTCAAGGGCTTATTCAGTCCAGTTACTTATTATTTGTTTTTAATTTTTTAAAAAAAATAAAGTACAGTTGATTTACAATGTTTAAGTCGTACAGCAAAGTGATTCAGTCATACTGCGTTGGCCAAGACATTCGTTCAGTGTTCTCCATAAGATGGCTCTAGTAGCACTTAGCTGTCTTTAACCTCATTCAAAACAATTTTCTTAGATTGCATTGTGACAGCTGTCATATCAGCATGCATTTAAAAAAACCTTATCAAAGTTGGTGAATTTTTGTGTAGCAATTTTAATATTGAAGAGGGAAGAAAAAAGCAACATTTTCGGCATACTATGCGTTATTATTTCAAGAAAGGTGAAAATAAAACTGAAGCACAAAAAAAGGTTTGTGCAGTGTATGGAGAAGGCGCTGTGACTGATCGAATGTGTCAAAAGTGGTTTGCGAGGTTTCGTGCTGGAGATTTCTCGCTAGACGATGCTACACTGTCTGGTAGACCAGTTGAAGTTGATAATGATCAAATAGAGACTTTAACTGAGAACAATCAATGTTATACCACACGGGAGATAGCAGACATACTCAAAATATCCAAATCAGTGTTGAAAATCATTTGCTTCAGTTTGGTTATGTTAATCGCTTTAATGTTTGGGTTCCACATAAGTTAAGCTAAAAAAACCTTCTTGACCGTATTTCCACATGCGATTCTCTACTTAAATGTACTGAAAACGTTCCATTTTTGAAACAAATTGTGATGGGCAATGAAAAGTGGATACTGTACAATAATGTGGAATGGAAGAGATCGTGGGGCAAGCAAAATGAACAACCACTGACCACACCAAAGGCAGGTCTTCATCCAAAGAAGGTGATGTGTATATGGTGCGACTGGAAGGGAGTCCTCTATTATGAGCTCCTTCTGGAAAACCAAATGATTAATTCCAACAAATACTGCTCCCAATTAGACCAACTGAAAGCAGCACTCAACGAATAGCTTCCGGAATTAGTCAACAGAAAATGCATAATCTTCCATCAGAATAATGCAACACTGCATGTTTCTTTGATGACAAGGCAAAAACTTACATCTTGGCTGGGAAGTTCTGATTCATCTGCCATATTCACCAGACATTGACCTTCAGATTTCCATTGATTTATGTCTTTACAAAATTCTCTTAATGGAAAAAATTTCAATTCCCTGGAAGACTGTAAAATGCACCTGTAACAGTTCTTTGCTCAAAAAGATAAAAAGTTTTGGGAAGATGGAATTATGAAGTTGCCTGGAAAATGGCAGAAGGTAGTGGAACAAAACAGTGAATACGTCGTTCAATAAAGATCTTGGTGAAAATGAAAAACCAAAGGAACTTAAAAACTTAAAAACCAAAGGAACTTTTTGGTCAACCTTATATATATTCTTTTTCAGATTCTTCTCTATTATAGGTTATTATAAGATATTCAATATATTTCCCTGTGCTATATAGTAGGGCCTTGTTGTTTATCTATTTTGTGTATAGTAGTTTGTCTGTGTTAATCCCAAATTCCTAATTTATCCCTCCCCCCACTGCCTTGGTAACCATAAGTTTGTTTGCTATGTCTGTGAGTCTGTTTCTGTTTTGTAAATAAGTTCATTTGTATCATTTTTTTAGATTCCACATATAAGCAATATCATATGATATTTGTCTTTCTCTGTTTGACTTACTTCACTTAGTATGATAATCTCTGGGTCCATCCATGTTGCTGCAAATGGCATGGTTTCATTCTTTTTTATGGCTAAGTAATATTCCATTGTACATATGTACCACATCTTCTTTATCCATTCATCTGTCAATGGACATTTAGATTGTTTCCATGTCTTAGCTATTGTGACTATGCTGCTATGAACATAGGGGTGCATGCATCTTTTTGAATTAGAGTTTTCTCTGGATATATGCCCAGGAGTGGGATTGCTGGATCATCTGGTAGCTCTACTTTTAGTTTTTTAAGGAACCTCCATGGTGTTCTCCATAGTAGCTGCACCAATTTACATGCCCACCAACAGTATAGGAGAGCATGTTAACCATTCTTTTTTTAAAAAAATTTATTGAAGTATAGTTGATTTGAAATGTTGTGTTAATTTCTGCTGTACAGCAGAGTGACTCAGTTATACATATATATATATTCTTTTTTGGTTAATCTCTCTTAAGCGTGCAGTTCAGTGGCAGTAATTACCTTCACCTTGTTGTGCACCCGTCCCCCCCAGCCATCCCAGGAACCCATTTCTCCTGCAAAACTGAAACTCTGTCCCCCACTATAAAATATTTAAAACACACATATGAGTGTAGAGAGCAGATTTTAACATCCAGCTGCAGGATTTAGCAGGCTGGACCTATGCTCACCAACTGATTATCGTGCTTTCTAATTTTGCATACATTAAATATAAAGGATTTGGGGGTGTCTTAATATTTAACAAAATGATATCATTTATCACCCTAAAACTTAAATTTTAAACTCAACATTAGGTTTTTAAAGGTTTGATCCATGTTGATACATCTCAGATTTTGTTCATTTATATGAGCTACAACAAAACACATCGTTTTATAAAAATTTCACAATTTATTTATAATTTTTGCTAATCTGGGCAGTGAGAGAAATTTCAGTTTTGCGTTAAGATGTTTTCCTGATTATCAGTGAGGTTGAGTGTGTACCTCAACTGAGATGCTCATATGTTCTTCTTTACTTGTCAATATTATTGGAATTAAGGGATTTGGGGATGTTGAAACATTCTTACCTTCCAGAGACATCCTTTTTTGCCATGAAATACAATCTTTTTACAACGATACACCACTACACTCTATTAGCTAATGTATTTAAAAATATTTTACATGTATCTTTATAGTTAAAATTGATGTATTGTTTTATCATTTTTGGAAGTTTTGTCACCAATATTACACTACTTTTATACAGTGAATTGGGTAGTTTTTCCTTCTCTTACAGTCTCTGAAAATTTTTATTATTATTTTTCAAATCTCAGCATAATTCATTCTTTGGTTTATTAAAAATTGCCTACAAACCATCTCTTCTTTGTGCCTTTCGAGGGAGGACGAGAGGTTTCTGATAATTGGTTTGTTTCTTTAATGGAGACGAACTTACCCAGATTTTATCACTCTTTAGTCAGTTTTCTTAATTTTTCTATTGAAATTATTTAGTTTTTCAAATTTATTGGAAAATCAATGAAACTTTTAGAAGACAATAAGAGAAACTATTTTTATGACTTCAGGGTAGGGAAGTATTTCTTAAACAAGGTATAAAAATTAAAAGTAGTTATAAAGGAGAATACAGATAAATATGGCTACATTAAAATTCAGAATGCCTGTTCAACAGAGATGCCATAATGTGAAAATCAAGACACAGGAAGTGTCTGTGCCTGGAGGAAAATACTTGTAATGTGAAAAGCGACAAAGAAATCCCACTCCTGAGCACATATCTGGAGAAAACGCTAATTCAAAATGATACATGCATTCCAATATTCATAGCAGCAATATTTATAGTAGCCAAGACATGGAAGCAACCCAAATATCCATCAACAGATGAATGGATAAAGAAGATGTGGTATATACACACAATGGAATACTATTCAACCATAAAAAAGAATGAAATAATGTCATTTGCAGCAATATGGATGGACCCAGAGATTATCATACGAAGTGAGGTAAGCCAGACAGGGAAAGTCAAATATCATATGATATCGCTTATATGTGGAATCTAAAAAAAATGATACAAATGAACTTATCTACAAAACAGAAGCAGACTACAGACATGGAAAACAAACTTATGGTTACCAAAGGGGAAAGGGAGGGGGAGGGATAAATTAGGAGTTTGCGATTAGCAGATACAAAGTACTATACGTAAAATAGACAAACAACAAGGTCCTACTGTATAGCACAGGGAACTCTACTTAGGATCTTGTATAAACTATAATGGGAAAAAAAAGAATGTATGAAGAGCTCCTGAAGACCTGAGCTGGAATTTTCTAGAAGAGGAATACACAGTCCATTCATCTGAGCAGGCACCCCGTCTCACTGGGGGTTAGGAAAATGCAGATTCAGACGTGGGAGCGGTGCCTTCCTCCCTGGCAAAGCTCTGTGCTTTGGACCACAGCATAGATTGGTGTAGAGCAAAAGACACTTGGATAAATGGCTCATAAGAGAGTTATTGCTACAAAAGCTTTGGAAACCCACCTGGCACCTTCTGGTGAGTGAGAAGACAAGCTGCTCATATCCTGGGGCCCGTATCTCCCTGGAAATAGGCCAGGAGACAGGAGAAGTGTCTCGTCCACACCAGGGAGTAGCACTGTCCACCCTCAACGGTCCCCCAGTGGGAGAGGGCGTGGGTCAGTTGTGGCACCTGCACATGGAGAAAAGTTGATGCAAGAATAAAAACCATCACATTCACGGTGGGGGTCCACTGCATCCACCACCCTCTCACGCTTCCCTGTGGGTGTCGGCCACTGTGATTGGGCAGGAGAAGTAAGAGTTGCAGAAGAAGTAAAGGGAGTAGAATGATCTCAATTATCAGACACGGTGACAGTCTCTCCAGAACACTGTAGAGAACTGTGATAGAGGTCAGTCAGAACCATGGAAGAATTCAGGAAGTGTACTCTTAGTGTCCTTGGGCTGCAGTAATGAGTACCACAGTCTGGGTCACTTAAAGAAGAAAAATTTAACCTCACATAGTTCTGGAAGCTGGAAGTCCAAGATCAAGGTGTCAGCAGAGCTGGTGCCTTCTGAGGCCACGAGGGAAAGTCTGTTCCACAATCTTCCTTAGATTCTGGTGGTTTGCTTCAATATTTGGCAAAGATTCCATGACTTCTAAATAGGCATCACCCTGACATCTGACTTCATGTCCACATGGCGCCCCCTGTGCATGGGTCTGTGTCCAAGTTTCCCCTTTTTATAAGGATCACAGTCATTTTGAATGGGCCACCTTTCTCCAGTGTGAACTCATCCTAACTGCAAAGACCCTATTTCCCAAAAGGGTCATATTTTAAAGTCCTGGGAGTTAGAACTTCCACATACAAATTTGGGATGGACACAATTCAACCCATGACAGGAAGGCAGCAGGACATAAAATTCACAAGCAAAAATCAACAGAGATGATCACCAGCCCTAAAACCACCATCACAAAAAGAACCAACTGAACCCAGGTATATTTCAACTGAGTAATATAACCAGGTTGGAGGGAAAGAGACTAAAACCAAAAACTACCTACAGGACTTTGACGATATACCTTCAGGGCAGGGGAAGAACAGCAGACCAACCTAGACCTCGTTTCGGGAGGTTTGGGTTTAGGTGGGAAGGGTGTAGTGATGTTGGAACTATTTTATGTGGACCATAGGACTGAGCGGGTGATAATATATATCGAGGGTCTGGGAGGCAGGGTTCTCTCTGCAAATGAAGGAAAAAAGAAGCAGAGAGTGAGGAAGGCGGGGAAACCCTGAAGAGGTGGACTGGAATTGGAGCTTTCTGTATGAACTCATGGGATACATACGAAAAAAATGATGGGCTATGTTGAAAGGGCATGGAGGTTCCCATTTGCCAAATCTGAGATAATAAGATCATCAAAGGCAATCAGAACAGCAGTGGACTATAAGTCCATGCTGATAATAAACAGACAAACAAATAGTTCAGGAAATACGTAGGTCGAGGAGGAAGAAGGAGGGGACTTCCTCATGCTAGAAAGCAGGCTGATAAATATGGAGGGTGTTGGAGAACACAGCCACGATTTCACATCAATCGTGGTCGAGATTGGCTTGGGGGAGAGTCATCAATGGATGCTAAATAGGGATGGAGGTGTTGGTGAGGGTCAGGGCATGTGTGTGGTCTCAAAGTGCTCCACGGACTGGGGAGACAGTCTCCATGCAGTCGAGAAGGCAGACAACACCTGGGAGGTAATCTAAGCTGGCATCACCTGGAGGCAGGCAGGTAGACACCACACACCTCCGGAAGTGAAGTTGGAGAGGGCCACAGCATCATGTGGGTGAGATCCTGGCCAGCCTGAATAACCTGAATCTGAGCACGGGGAAACACCAGACAAATCCAATGTGGTCCGTCCATTGGGATCTCTGGCTCGTCTTCTTAAACAGTGTAAGTATCATGAAAAACCAAGTAAGACCCAGCGGCTGTTCCAGAGACGGAGACTAAGGAGGCATGAGCGTGTGACCCGGACCATGTACTGGGAAGGGGACAGGAAGTGCTATAAAACACATCACTGGTAAAACCAGCAGAACTGGAATAGAGACTGTAGGTTTGATAAAAGTGTTGTACCCACATTAAATTCTCTGGACTGTGGTTATGTAAGAGAATATCCTTTTCCATAGGAAATGCACCTCGAAGTATTGAAGGGCAAAGGGGCGTGATGTGTGCAACTTACTTTCAAATAATTCAGGAAAAATGAATATATATACATATGAAGGATGAGAAAAAGTGATGGTGGCAACATGTTAAAAATTGGGGCAACTGGGTAAATTGCCTATGGGAGTTGTCTGTACTGCTCTTGCGACTATTCTGTGAGTTTGCAACTATTTCAAAATAAAAATTTTAGAAGATCATCATGTTCACCAAAAAAGGGGCAAATTACAGAGTATGATGAGTCCATTACATAAGGGACTTCCCTGGTGGTGAAGTGGTTAAGAATCCGCCTGCCAATGCAGGGTACTCGGGTTCGAGCCCTGGTCCAGGAAGATCCCACATGCTGCAGGGCAACTAAGGCCGAGCGCCACAGCTACTGAGTCTGCGTGCCACAACTATTGAAGCCCAAGCACCCTAGAGCCCGTGCACTGCAACAAAGAGTAGCCCCTGCTCGCCACAACTAGAGAAAGCCTGTGCACGGCAACAAAGAACCAATGCAGCCAAAAATAAATGAAAAAATGAAAAAAAAAAAGAGTCCGTTACATAAGATTCAAAAACCTGCAAAGCTAAAATTGCTTAGGGATTCATACATATGTATTAGAGTATAAAGAAAAGATAGCCCAGGAGGCACACGGAATTCAGGGAGGTGTGGGCTTCGGGGGATACAGAGGTGACAGAAGAGGGCAGGGCCACACGGTTATAACATCGTTATAACACCGTTATAGGTGATGCTCCTTCAGGTGGGTGGTGGGTAGACAGTGCTTATTGTATTACTATTCTTTAAGCTCTGTAGATACATTATATGTACTCCTTTGGATGTATGATATTTCATAATACATTTTTAAAAACCAAGAATGAAAGTAAAGCTATTATTACCCACTCTCCCATTTTTTGTTTAACAGATGAGGGAAACAAAGCTCAGTGACGTTTAGAGATTTGGCAGGGCTGGGATTTGAACCCAAGCCCGTGCTGTCTCCTCTACCTGAAGGAAGAGCACTAGTTAAGACAGAGGAAAGGAAGGGAATGAAACCCACTGGGCTGTTTGGAAAGGTATGGCACTCTTTCTCTTCTACCACGTCTTCCCTGGGGGGATGGCAGTGCCTGTGGCCAGGCCGCTTTGATGGGTTAGGGGGAGAGTGGCACCTAATCCCGTGTTCTCTGGCACCTTTCCCAAACCAACAAAAGGGATTTTAGAATCGAGTTCCCTCCAAATTAATTTAAATTAAAAAGTAGCCACTGTCGAGAAGGGTGAAGTTGGAAGATCCGGCCAACGCTGCCGGCTGTTGATAATGTCTGCGCTGGACTTTGCCAACTGATTCGTCCAGTGATGCTGGAACGAGCCCTAAAGGAGCACCATGTTCACCTGGAAAGAGGGAATCATTGTGGTTCCCCTGTTGGGACTTTCAGTCAAATGGCCAGATGGACCCACAGTTGTCATTATTTGCCCTGCGTCCTCTTGTCCTCTCACCAACGTAGGTCAGCTGACGATCACCAATGTCTTCCCACTTTTCCGGACCTGCACTGAGGCCCCACGTTTCTGCAGTCTTTCTCCTGTTGACAGTCAAATTTTGATCTGATAATTAGTTTCTAATTGGTATTTGCTTTCCAAATACCAATTTGGTGTGGTGGGCAACTGTCAAACAATTTGATTCAAATTCCCTGCAAGTCAGCTCTGCCTGATGTGTTTACCTCTGTTCCCTTCTTCCCCAGCAAAAACATATATGCATTTAAAAATAAACACAGGTGTTGAAGGAGATGTTTTGAGATGTTCTCTTGTACCTGACAGCTGTGCTTTCCATGGAAATTGTAGCAATTGTTTTCACTGTAATGGCACAGGTTTTCCTTGAAGCTTCCAAAATATTAGCACTTGAGTGTATTATTATAGAAACTTAGCACGGAGGGAATGTATTGTGGATTTATGGAATTGTAATAGTATTACAAGGGCTTATGGAATTGTGTAATAGTATTCTTGAAAGTCTCCTGGAATCAAAACAGATGATCTTTCTCATCAAAATGTTATCCTTATCGGGTTGAGCAACTTGGTGAAAAATGCTCATCTCTAAGATACTCAGACATCTTCACACCAGCCTCCTACACCAGGGAGTGAATTAAACCCTTCTGTCCAGTCCTGGTGTCATGGACCAGACTGTGTACCGGGTGGGTCAGACACACGGTAGGTTTCAGCTACTTCAGAAGTTTTGTTTGTTTTGTTTGAGAACAGCCACAGGAAAGGAAGATGCTGTTTTCCCATTCAGCTGCATTCACTGGCAGGAAGAGAGAAAAAATAAGTCAGCAGCTGGGGAGGGAGGTCTGAGAGTAACAGCAGAGTTCAGACCGGCCCAGCCCCTGTCACAGTGTCCCCTTGGGCCTGTCTCCTGGAGACTAAAAGCGTTTCTCTGGCTGTATTTTCAAAACGTGGGGGCCTTGGAGAAGTGCCTTTGGCTCTTGAGCGGAAAGATAAAATAGAAATCTAATAACAGTGCACAAGCCTGGACCCCTCATGTGGAACCAGCAGCCAGGAGCTGCCACCAGGGTCCATGGCTTCCAGATAAATGGGTTTAAAAAAATTGTTCTGTTTTGTTTTATGCATACAATTCAAGTGCAAGTCATCTGAAGGGCATGCAGAGCAGGCCCTGTCTTCCCTCTGGATCCCAGGAGCCCTGCAATTCTCTTCCCAGGTTTTTGGGTGTGAACTTCAGGAAGTCGGGGTGGCCAGGCGTGCGGCCATGCCGACTCTGAATCTCTCTCATTCACACAGCTCATATACACCACGCCTTCTGTCCCACTTTGCTCTTCATTCAACGTGGCCTTGGAGATCTTTCTGTAGCGAAACATACATATTATTATTATTATTATTGCATCATTAGTTTAATGGCGGCCAAGCAGTCCTTCATGTGGATGTACCACAATCCACCAACCGATCCTCTGCTGATGGACACTTAGGTTGTTTCCTGAATCTTTTGCCATTTCAAACAATATTGCAATGAAGAGCCTTGGACACACAACATTTTCCACCCTCGAGTGAGTAAAATCCAAAGCATAAACACCTGGAAGTCATCTCTGGTTGAAATGGTGTGTGCACTCCCCATGGCCCAGGGGAAGAGGGACACGCTTTGCCCAGCACACCTGGTGGGGGTGGGCAGGGCTGTGTCTCCATCCTGTGCTCTCACATGTTTGATCATTATTCATCTGATCACTGAAAAGGTACCTCTCTGGAGTTGTATTTTTGCGTTTCTCTAATTAGAAGTGAGGTTGAAAATCTTCACTATGTTTACAAACCACTTAATGATCACAGCAGCACCATTTACAACAGCCAAGGCATGGAATCAACCTAAGTGTCCATCAACAGACGAAGGGATAAAGAAGATGCAGTGCATATATACAGTGGAATAGTACTCAGCCATGAGAAATGAAACAATGCCATTTGCAGCAACATGGATGGACCTAGAGGTTATCATACTAAATGAAGTAAGTTAGAAAGAGAAAGAAAAATATATCACTTCTATGTGGAACTTAAAAAATGATATAAATGAACTTATTTAGAAAACAGAAGTAGACTCACAGGCATAGAAAACAAACTTATGGTTACCAAAGGGGATAGCGGATGGGAGGGATGGAGAGATAAATTAGGAGTTTGGGATCAACATATACACACTAGTATATGTAAAATAGATAAACAACAAGGACCTACTATATAGCACAGGAAACTATACTCAATATCTTGTAATAACCTATAATGGAAAAGAATCTGACAAAGAATATATGTATAGCTGAATCGCTTTGCTGTACATCTGAAACTAACATAACATTATAAATTAACTACACTTCAATTTAAAAACTGGTTAAAAAATAATTTTTGTGTATATGAAACCTTTGGATGTCCACGGTACCCTAAGTTTTTTGAAATCAGTCAATCACATCAATCAATGTGTCTGAATTCCTCTATCACAGAGCCTGCTACATAGCAGAAACTCAATAAATATCTGTTAAATGTGTGACAGAGACTATGTAGCAATTGAATGAGACTGGAGGTTAAATATACACAGGAAAAAAATAAAAAGAAGAAAGAACCACTTGTGCTGCCTTGTCCATGAACGGTCATTTCCTCTTCTTGCCCATTTCTCTGGGCAGTTGGTTGCTCTGTTACAGACTTTTAGGTGCTCTTCATACATTAAAGACATTAGCTTTACTCTGTAATATGAAGTATGTCTTTTTCCTTCCTTCTTTCCTTCCTTCCTCTCTCTCCCTCCTTCCTTTATTTCTTTTGTAATATTCATATTTGCTGCTGACATTTGTCTTTTTTGATTGTGATTTTGGTGCTTCTTTTGCCTGCAGAAAATTTTTATTTTTATATAACCAAATATCAGTGTTTTCTTTTGTAGCTTTGGGTTTTATAATATACCTGGTAAAATCTTTCCTGCCAGAAGATTATACAAACAGTTATTATTTCCTGTTTTGATTTTTTATATTTACATTTTTGATTCATCTGAAATTACTTTAGTGAAATATATGAGGTAGAGATAGAGTTTTTTTTTTTTCTCCAAACAGCTGTCCACTTGTCTCCAGCCCCCATTTTCTCTAGCACTCGAGTTGGGACCAGTGACTGAGTGGTCAGTGGTCTGTGGGCAGAGCCTGGCACTTGAGAACTTTCTGCCTACTTCCTCACCCCTCTCTTTGCTCAGGCAACCCCACAGACCACGTGTCCCAGATAGCATAGCTACAAGACATAGTAGGGCTGCCTGACCCACATGGAACACGGGATGGGGTGAGGGAGCTGGAACTCCTATGCAGTGGAGACAGATCACCTTTTCCAGAGTACCTGCCTAATCCCCATCCCAGCAGAAATGAATCGGAGTTGTAGGTGCTTCACCCAGTCAGTATGTTCTGTTCTATTTCATTTTATTTTATGTTAGTCATTCTGGTAGACAAGTAGTAGTATCTCAGTGTAGTTTTAATTTGGAAATCAATTTGAGCACCTCTAATGTATTTATTGCCACATGTGTATCCCTCATTCTGAAGTGCTTGTTCAAAGCTTTTGTCCATTTTTCTATGGGTTTGCCTTTTTTCTTATTCATTTGTGAGAGTCCTTTATATATCCTGGAAATGAGTCCATGTTGGATGCGTGTATAGAAAATATTTGCCTCCTACTCTGTGATTTGGATTTTCAATCTCTGATGGTCTATTCATAACAGAAGTTCTTAATGATGTCTAATTTATCTTATTTTTTTCTTTTTAGTTACCATATTTGTTTTAAGAAATCTTTACCTGTCCTAAGGTCCTGAATTTGTTCTCTTATGTTTTCTTATATTTTTTGTTTTTTGATAATAAATTAATATTTATTTGAATACCTTTACCTTAATCATAAATATTTCTCTCCTTTGAATAACAAACATCTGAGGCTTTTAGTCATCCTTGTATTAGATAAAAATATAATATTTTCTTTTAGATGCTTTATTGTTTTACCTTTAATATTTAGAGCTATAATCCATATGGAGTTGATTATTGTATCTGGTGTGAGGTAAGATATTTGTTTTCCTAAATGGACAGTCAGTTGACTCAATACCATTTGCTGGCTACACCATCATTCTCTGAAGCACTGTCACCTTTGTCCTAAATCAAAGAGGGTGTGTGGGGGTCACTTCTGGACTTTCTAGTCTGTTCCATTGGCCCATTCGTCTAGCCTTGACCCTGCACCCATTGTTTAGATTACTGTAGCTTTAGAATAAACATTGATATCTGGTGGAGAAGTATTCCAGTTTTATTTTTCTTCAAGTTTTTATTGGTTAGTCTTGCCCAATTTCATACAAATTTTAGAATCAGGTTGTTAATTTTCACAAATATTTCTGGTATTTTGATTACTATTACAGTAAATTTACAGATCATTTGAGAATTATCATCTTTACAATATTTAGTGTTCTTAATCATAGACTTGGTATGTCTCTATTCAGACCCTCAAACCACAATAAAAATGCCACCACATGTTTACATTTCTTTCAGTAATGTTCTGTAGATTTTATTATAGAAATCTTTGCACATCATTTGTTAGGTTAATTTCTAGTATTTTTTATTCCATTATAAATTATGTCATTTAAATATTTATTTTCTGTTTCTTGTTCTTGTAGAGCCATCCTTTTGATCTTTTTTTTATATTGGCTTTCTATACAGGAACTTGCTAAATTCACTTTTAATTCCACTAGGATGTATACTCTTTTGGATTTGCTACATACCCATTTATACCATATATGAATAATGGGATAATATTTTGAATAATAATAAAAATGATAATAATTTTTTGTTTGTTTTGTTTATTTGCGTTACGCGGGCCTCTCACTGTTTTGGCCTCCCCCGTTGCGGAGCACAGGCTCCGGATGCGCAGGCTCAGTGGCCATGGCTCATGGGCCCAGCCACTCCGTGGCATGTGGGATCTTCCCGAACTGGGGCATGAACCCGTGTCCCCTGCATTGGCAGGCGGACTCTCAACCACTGCACCACCAGGGAAACCCGATAATAATGTTAATAAAGGAATAATGTTTCTACCTTTCCAATCTTTTAACCTTTTATTTAATTTTCCTGCCTGATTACAGTGGCATGGACATTTAGTACAAAGTTGAATAGAAATGGTATTGGCCATTGTACTGGGTAGTGCCTCATTTCTAATATCAAGGGGAAAATTTTGAATATTTCACCATTAAATATAAAGTTTGCTATAGTACTTTTTTCTTGTGAGTAGTCTTTATCAGATCAAAGAAGTTTTTTGTTTTATTTCTAATTTTCTAAGAGTTTGAATTTTATTAAATGCTTTTATTTTGCATCCATTGAAATAATCCTGTATTTAACAAAATTCCCTTAAAGTGGAGAAGCGGGCTTCCCTGGTGGTGCAGTGATTAAAAATCCACCTGCCAATGCAGGAGACACGGGTTCGAGCCCTGGTCCAGGAAGATCCCACATGCCTCAGAGCAACTAAGCCTGTGTGCCACAACTACTGAGCCTGCACTCGGATCCTGTGAGCCACAACTACTGAGCCCACATGCCTAGAGCCTGTGTTCTGCAACAAGAGAAGTCACCACAAAGAGAAGCCTGCACACCGCAGTGAAGAGTAACCCCTGCTCGCCACAACTAGAGAAAAGCCCACGAGCAACAACGAAGACCCAACGCAGCCAAAAATAAATAAATTAAATAAATAAATTTTAAAAAAAACAGAAAAAAATAGTAGAGACTCACACTGAATGATTTTTGAACGTTAGTACATTTTTGCCTTCTTGGGATAGATTCCACTTGGTCACAGTGAATTACCTTTTTTATATATTTCTGAATTCAATTTGCTAATATTACAGTTAGGATTTTTATATCTTAGCTCTTGAGAGACCTTGACTGATAATTTTCTTTCTCGCACGCTCCATGTGGGTTATCAAGCTCATGCTAGCCTTAAAAAAAAAGTTGGGAAGTTTTTTTTCCTAAATTCTTCTTGTTTCTGCAAGTGCAAAATTGGTATTATTCCTTCCTTAAATACTAGAATTATTTATCAGTGAAGCTGCTTGAATATTGTTTGTGAAGAATTTTATTTTTTTAATATTATGTTGAAATATAATACACATACAACAAAATTAACTCAGTTTATATGTACACTTAGGTAATTTTGACAAATGTATACACACAGATAACCACAATGAAGATATAGAACATTTCTTTATGCCCATGGAGTCAGTCGACTGCCTCTAGGCTTGGGCAACATTGATATGCTTCTGTCAGGAGAGATTAGTTCTGCCTCTTCTGACATATTGCATAAATGGACTTGCACAATGTAATTTTTAGTGTCTAGCTATTTTTCCTTTACCCAGTATTGCATTTTAAGGTTCATCTGTGTTGTTGAGTTTATTAATAGTTTGTTCCATTTTACTGCAGAGTTGTATCCCATTGTATAACTATTACCATGTATTTATTTGCTCATTGACCTGTTGGTAGATATTTGGGTTGTTTTCAGTTCTTGGCCGTTGTGAACAAGGATGTTGTAAACATTCACGTCAAGTCATTTTGTGGGCATTGACTTTTATTTCTCTTGGGTAAATACCTAGGAGTGGAATTTTGGGTTATATTGTAAGTGTATAGTCAAATTTTCAAGAACCTTGTGAGTACTGTACCAATGTGCTTGTATCATTTCACATTCGTGTTAGCTTGGATATCTGTCTGAGTTGCTACACGTTCTTGCCAACACTTGGTATTGAAACTCTTTTTACGTTTAACCATTGTAAATATGTGGTGGCGTTTTTTGTTGTGGTTTTAATTTGCATTTTCGTGATGACTAACAACGTTGATCTTTTTATGTACTTATATGACACCTGTGTATATATTTTTTAAGTGTCTGTTCAAATTTTTAGCCCAATTTTTAAAAAGTAGGTTGTCTTATATTAAGTTGTAAAAGTTTGTAAAAATATATAGATTCTGGATTCAAGTCCTTTTCTAGATAAAAGTATTGTGTTCCCCCCTCCACCAAAATACAGTTGTGGTTTCATGTTCTTAATAGTATTTTTTGAAGAGCATGTCTGAATTGGAAAAAATCAAGTGTATCATTTTTATCAATCTATGGTTTGTTTTTGCATCTTATGTAAGAAATTTTTGCCTGTCCTAAGTTGATGAAGATTTTCTCCAATGATGTCTTGTCTTAAAACTTTTATAATTCTAGCTAATATTGAGTTTTGGACCCCTATGAAATTAATACACATCCTCTTCAGCATTTGGTATTGTCAGGTTTTCAGATTTTAGCCATTCTAATAAGTGTGTAATGACATCTCATTGTTGTCTTAATCCACAATTCCTTAATGGTATGTAATGTGAAGCATCTTTTCTTATGCTTATTTTCCATCTGTATATCTTCTTTGGTAAGGTACTTGTTCAAATCTTTTGCCCAATTTAAAATTGGGTTGTTTATTTTCTTACTTTTGAGTTTTTAAGAGTATTTTGTATATTTTGGATAACATTCCTTATCAGATAAGTCTTTTGTTAATGTTTCTTTCCTCTTGTGGCTTGTCTTTTCATTTTCAACAGTATCTTTTGCAGAGGATAAGATTTTAATTTTAATGAATTCCAACTTATCAAAAAGTTTTTTCATGGATTGTTTTTTTTGCTGTTGTATCTGAAACTCACCTCAAATCTTACGTGAATTTTGATAGATAGTTTTTCCAGGAATTGGCCTTTTTTTTTTTCTTACAGTCTTTTCTTCTTAATTCCATCCAGTGAATTTTCCAAGAATTTTATGCATTACATTTTCAACCCTAGATTTTTCTTTTTATTTTACATCTTCCTATTCTCTCCTCATTATGTTCATATTTTCCTTTAAGTCCTCCCACATATTAATAATAGCTGTTTGAAAGTACTTGACAGATAATTCAAAATCTCTATCATTCCTGGGTCTGTTTCTAATGACTACTTTTTTTTCTTGGTTATGACTTAGAATTTTTTTGTTGTTGTTGTTCTTGGTCTAACTAATAAGTTTGGATTGAACTTTGTGAATTTTACATAGTTGAGTGCTGGATTTTGTTGTATTTTTTAAAAAGAGCATTGTGTTTTGTTCCAGAAGCCTGTTAAGGAACTTGAAGATGAGCTTTATCCTTTCAAGGCTAATTTTTAGATTTTTTAAAGGAAAGGTCTAGATTAGCATTTACTTTGGGTCTTTACTAATTTATCCCTACCTCTAGGTGTGGTCCTTCTGCATTTTCTGCTGAATGAACTTGGTGTTCAAAACAAGGGCTCTTCACATTGGCTCATTGGAACCAAAATTTTCCAGTCTTGTTTGAGCTTATAGTTGTCCAGTTTTTCTTTGTCTGACCTCATAGAATTTAATCCTGTGCATGTGAGGCTCTGTCTCCAGCCAAAGACTCAAAGGGATTCCTGTGCAGATTTTGGGAACTCCATTTTGGTATAACACCTTTGGTCCACAGATTCAATCTGCCTCATCCTCCCCATCTTCTGAGTACTCTGCTCAACTCATGATTCTGTCGTGCTCTGCTTTCATTCACCCTCCTTATACAGCAGTCTGGGAGGTACCTCCAATCAGAAAGCCAGGATATTGTTGACCCTGCCTCACTTGTCTCTTTTCCCATAGTCAGGTCATTGTCTAATGCCTGGAAACAGTTGCATCCTTGCATCTTATATATTTTGTCCAGGTTCTCATAGTTTCAATGAATGGACAAGTCTTGTTCTGAATATTCCATCATCCATCTTTTTACTTTTAGCCTATCTGTGATCTCTCTCTCTCTCTCTCTCTCTCTCTCTCACTTTTTTTCTGGTTTCTTTGGCTTTAATCATATATATAGATGTACATATATATTTACAACTTTAAAAGTTATAGTATTAGTGCATATTCATTGAAGAAAAAAAGCAGAAAATATGAAATCAGTCCTAAACCCATAATCTAGTGATAACCACATTTTTTGGTTTATCTTCTCCTAGACTTTTTCTTAAAATGTGTGTAAGATTTTTGTTTTTGTTTTTTTTACAAAAATGGGGTCATACAGGACACACTACTTGTACTTAATCTTATGGTACATCCTTCCAGATTGGACCATGCCATTTTCCTTCTACAAGTCCTCTAAAACTTCAGTATGTACTGCTGGACATGAAGACCAGATCCCTTGTCATAGCATAGTGCCCCTTTCCTGTGTTCTCCCAGCGTCCAATACCTCCCTCTGTCACTGCACCTTTTCTATTCTGAATGGCAATTATTGACCTCCCCCCTTACCTGTATTAGGCTGAAGCATCTTGAGGGCAGGAGCCATGACTGACTATCTCCAGGACCTTCGCATTGTTCCTAACCCTAACAAGGCTTAATACTTAGCTTGCAAATCAATTATTACATTGATTAATGAAGGAATAACTTTGTGGCTATTTTAGGTAACATTTACTGGGCAGGCATCTGTGATAGGCACTGTTAAAGGTTATTTTCTTGTGTTATCTCATTTAATCCTCAAAACATCCTAGCGAGGTAGATACTATTTACGGAAGATTAGTAACTCAATCATGTCTTTGCCATTCTAAGTGGTGAAGGATTCTATTTCGGGCAGTCTGACACTAAAATCTGTGCTTGTAAGCTGTATTCCACACTTTATTCTTGTCTTGATTATTGCCATTCCCCAAACTCATAACCATATAATAAAATCCTACATCACTTTTTCCTGTTCATTCTTCTAGTGTCAGAGGATCAAACCCTCGAAACCAGCCCACGGAGATCACAGAGGAAGCTGCTGGAGCCCCAAAGAGCCACAGACAGCAGTTTATCCATTTAATTTTTCCGGGGTGAGAATTGTCCTGGTGATTCATTCCGTGCTCTCATTAGAGCAATTATCCAGTTAATTGCTCTGATCTGGATTTGGCCCAGGCAGTGACTGCAGCTGGGGAGCTCTGGAGGACAAACAGATGGACTGCAAGGAGAGTGCTGAAGGAGGCCTGGGCAGGGAGGCTGGTCTCTGTGCCCCAAACATTCTGTTCAACACCAGTCACCCTTCGTTTATTGACGGGACTTGCTCCTCTTCTCTACTGCAGTCAGCAAATAAGGACACTGGGCAGTTCCCATAAAGGTGACCCTAGAAACTTGGAAACAGTGGAAATGAGGCTATTACTTGAGAGGACATCTATCCAAACTTCAAGTCCTGGATCATGGCAGAGATGTGCAAAGTCACCGAGGTGATGGAATTGTTCCCAGGCCAGCAAGGGTCGACTGTCACACAACCACATTGTTAAAGTAGCTAAAAATAGGATGTTTCAATCAGAGATAGGGTGGAGGTTGGTGAATGTTGCAACTGTGTGGTTCTATTGTTTCCTCACTCACTTATAGGAGTCGTCCCTAAGAACACCTCCCAGTAATACCCTTTACTTGGCTCATGTGCTTACTTGTTTGTCATTTCCCTGACTCCCCTGCTTACGATCAGAGTCAATGTATTTGGGATGGTTAAATTCCCAATTTGCTCCATAGCCTTTGGGGTAAGAACATTTATAGTGAGAAAGCCTTGGAACACCAGCTGTCTCTGGTTAAGAATCAAAAACAGAAATAATGAGTCAGAAACAGTACCATATCCTGGAGGGATGACAGACACCCTTAAAGATGTAACAGATACAGGGATGGCCTCCATGAGATCCCCATCTTATTCACCAATCTGGTGCACAAAGGCCAGATGGATCCTGGAGGGACAGCTTCAAACTCACCCGAGTAATGGACTGTAGCTGCTGTGCTGGGTTTTGCATCTTCACTAGAGGAGGTCGACACAGTCCCAGGTGGCTGGGTGCAGTCCTTGACCTGCAAAAAGGGGTCTTTTATTCCTTATCAGGAAGAATGAGAAGCAGTTTGCCTGCATGTAGGTGGACATCAGCACACATTTCTATTCTTGTCTCAGGCCCCACATCCTCTGCCCTGACACCATCAAACCCAAAGAGCTGTGGGCCATCTGTACTTCCTGCAAACATCACATTAGCCCATCCTATCAATGACATCATGTTACGTGAACTGAATGAGCAATTAGTGGCAAGTATGCTGGTGGCCTTGGTGAAATGGACACACTCCAGAAGGTGGTGAGAGAAAAACCCTACAAAGTGTCAGGAGTTCACCTCATCAGTGATGTCTTAGGGTCTGGCGGTCTGAGTCATGCCAATTGTCCCTGGAAAATACAGGACAAACATGTGCATCTCACCCTTCCCACCAGTAGGAGGGAGTGCAAAGCTTGGCATGCCCATTGAGTTTAGGAGGTGGCATATTCCCCACTCAGGATGCTCCCTTTTGGAGAGTGAGGTGGAGGGTGGCCAGCTTTGAGTGGGACCTGGAACAAGAAAGGCTCCAGAGCAGCTCCAGACGTGGTGCCAGCTTGCCACGTGGGCCACGTGACCCGGCAGGCCCTGTGGCAGCAGAGGTATCCGTGGTGGGAAAACACACTTAGGGGCTTTACACTGGCTCCAGTAGAAGAGTCTCAGCTTCCAGAGCAAGGACATGCCCTCTGCAGCATGAACGCTATGACATGGATTGTTGCTGGTCTTGTCCACTTGGGGTGTCCCGGGGCTCCATCAGTGTCAGTGAACTTGTGAAAGGGCAGTGAAAGTCCCTGAGAAGGCTGAAGCTCCCGCACTCAGCCTCTACCCAGCTCTTGGTCTTATTTCTTATTCGATCTTATTTCTTACCCACCTCGGGGCTCCTGCACCTCAGCTCCACCGTCCCCTTGCTGTGTCTCAATGTCCCACCTCCCTGCTGCCTCCCACCTCGGGGTACCTCTGCCCAGGACACGGTCTTGATGTCCCACAGCCCTGCCCTTCCTTCACTCAGGCTCACTCAGGCTCTGCTCCTACGAGTGTGTCCACACACCCGGCTGAAGGGAAGGTCCAGCAGTCCTCGCCCTCCTTGATTTTTCTAAAGCGAGCATCACTGCTGACTGCATGTCTCCCTCTTAGAAAACAGGTCCTGGGGGTGGGAGGTGGGGCAGGAATTTTCTTTCTTCACCGCGGCTCCTCCAGGCCCTACGACAGTGTTTGGCACACAGTCCACACTCAACAAATATTTGCTGGATGCATGAAGTTTAAGGAGGTCTGCGTGTAACAACGTTGAAGCAGACTCTTTGCTGCCAGATTGCTCAGAGCCTTCAGCATGCAGTGTGCATGTGGGTTTCTGAGAGGGAGAGGCAGCAGGATGAAGAATTTCCAAAACTTGTTTCACTGTGGAATCATCTTTGACAACTCTCAGGGCAGCAAACTGCAGGAAACTCTGTACTAAGGTTCTTCCGGTCCATGAGAGGGATGCTGGTAGGGAAGGGAGGGATGCTGGTAGGGAAGGGAGGGACGCTGGCAAGGAAGGGAGGGATGCTGGTAGGGAAGAGAGGGATGCTGGTAGGGAAGAGAGAGATGTTGGCAGGGAAGAGAAGGATGCTGGTAGGGAAGGGAGGGATGCTGGTAGGGAAGGGAGTGATGCTGGTAGGGAAGAGAGGGATGCTGGTAGGGAAGAGAGGGATGCTGGTAGGGAAGGGAGGGATGCTGGTAGGGAAGAGCTGGCTGGTCCTCTTCTGCTGTGTCCCTCTGTGCATTCAACTCTAAGACTCTTCCCACATGCTCTTCCAAAACTGACTCCACATTAGGGCCCATTGTCTTCCCTGGTCATTGCTCAAGGGACCTAGGCATTCTTCTCTATCGTCACGAATTGACCTTGACGCTGAGAAAGAAAGTGGGCCCACGAGCCTACCAGTACTTCCACGTTGCTGCCTTACCTGTGTGTCACTATCTAACAGGTTTGTATGTCTAAATTCCTGCTTAGACACCAGGCTGGTTGATGGCTGGAAACAGGTATGCTTTCATTACAGGACTGAACCAATGGCTGTGGGACGAATGAACAGAACGAATTACCCTAGAGTCAGCCCCCATGGCTAAACTCTTTTTAGAAACACTTTGGGTCTCCCTATGAGCTCTTGGGGTGTCAGGGAGAGGGGATTGCATAGGATGAGTTGTGTTCAAGCCCAAATGGGGGTTCTGGCTGGGAGAGTGGTTGGGGGGGAGCAGCCCTGGGAATGGGGGTGCGATTGGAAGAGGTTTCCCTGTGGTGGCCTGAAGGAGAAGCAGCCATACCTAGGGGCCAAGGAAAGTACAAATAAGTGAGAGCACATCCAGAGCATTCTCAGCTCAGAAACTGGAGGGAAAGCCATGGGTCCAGGAATGGATTCTGAAGATGGGGAAGCACAGAGCAGGGGCAGGGAGGCTCAGGGGTCCAGGAAGGTGGGCCCACGGGGGTCTCGGGGCTCAGCACTCACTGCAGCTGGAGGCCAGGTGCAAGGGATGGGGCTGAGTACGTTTTGAGGGAAAACGTGTAAACAAACTGATTTCAGCAGCGGCACAGAAGGAGGTGCTTGTCAGGATAGAGCTCAGACCAGATTTCTGAAGATTGCATTCCGATAAGACCCACCGTGACTCTCTCCTGGCTACGTACTCGGCAGAGAGAATGGCTGGCCCTGCATCCCTGGAATGACACTTGTGATTCCCATTATAGATGACCCTGGTCGGGATGCACCTCAGGGCAAGGCTGTCTGGGCATTTCTTGCAGCTGGAAATGCGTTGGTTGGTAATAGACTTTATGATTTAAATCCCAGCGTTTGTTGTCACACAGGGCTGGGTTTAACTTGCGTTCACTTAGACAAGTGATTTAATGTGTTACTCCTCTGTTTACTCCTAAGATTGGTGTGGGATTGAATGATACAGTAATTATAATGTGAACTATCATCATCATCATCATCATCATCACTAATGTTTACTGAACTTTAACAATGAACGTGAGTCGAGCAAATAAAATGAATTTTCAATGTTATGGAATAGGAAAAACAGGGTGGAGGGGGATACAGGTTCTTTAAAAAGGCAGGATTGGGACTTCCCTGGTGGTACAGTGGTTAAGAATCTGCTTGCCAATGCAGGGGACATGGGTTCGATCCCTGGTTTGGAAAGATCTCATATGCCGCAGAGCAACTAAGCCTGTGCACCACAACTACCGAGCCCGCATGCCACAACTGCTGAGTCTCACGTGCCTAGAGCCCATGCTCTGCAACAAGAGAAGCCACTGTAATGAGAAGCCCGTGCACCACAATGAAGAGTAGCCCCCGCTCGACGCAACTAGAGAAAGCCCGCGCACAGCAACAAAGACCCAATGCAGCCAAAAATATATAAATAAATTAAAAAAAAAAAAAAAAGGCAGATTGCCAGAGGTGAAAACTAGGGTTGGGAAGAGCTGGCAGCTGGTGAATGCAGTAAACTGAGTTATTGTACTCTCTTTGTTAAAAAAAAAAAAATCTAACAAAATAGCTTCTGCATCTCAGACATTCCTGCCAAGGTCGTTTTGCTAATCCCTGACATATATGCTTTAGATATTCCTTTACTGAGAGTCTTTTCATGGTAAAGCTTCTCAATGTTTTTCTTGTGTGTGTGTGTGTATGTTGTTTCATTTTTAGAAGCGTCTTTACCTCATTGAGTTCTCCTTAATGGACAGGTATTTCCTCTCTGCAACTTGATGCTGTTGGTTCGGCTGCCTCCTGGCTTCTGTCAGCATGATGGTTCCTTCTAGGGAAGTTGTCTTTTCTCTCTGACTGCTTTCAAGATCTTTGTCTTTGATCTTTTACAGTTTTGAGAGGGTTAAACCACCCCTTCATCGGTTTGCATCTAGCCATACGATTTCTAGTCATCTATCTATTAACTAGATATAGATATCTAGTTATCTATTTATTCCACAAATATTTGTAATATTTGATGGGTTCCTTCTCTGGGCATATGGGATCCAGCATAGAATAAAACAGAGACCCCAGCCCTCTAGTGCTGACATTCTAGCAGGGGATATAAACAAGAAATATAATAAATACGCAAATTATATATAAAAGTAAAGGAAGACATGGAAGTTACAGGGCTGGGGTGAACACAGTGTTAAGAGGGGACAGGTGTCATGAGAAGGTGACATGTGAACAAAGACTGTAGTTAACTGTACTTCATCATGACATTCAGGCTCTGACACCTGATATCTAAAGTCTGAAGTGAATCAGTCTCTCCTCTCTGCCCGCACGTAATGAGGGGAGGCCTGCACTGTCTTTGGCTGCCCCTTCTTGCCTCTCATGCCGTTACTCTCTGGTATTTCTGTTTTTCCTGGTCTCATGCTGCCCGCAGGATACTCATCATGGGGGTCTCTGAGGGGCTCCCAATGTGTGGCCTTTTCCACTCAGGCTCTGGACAGTTTCTAAAATAAACTAATATAAGGATTGAAGTGAAAATGTCACCTTCATTCCTGTTGGAGGTCAACCCAGAAGATGTAGCTTAGTGGGGGAGCCAAATGGATGTAGCCGGGGCTGCTGTAACAGGATACCTTAAACAACAGAAGTTTATTGCTCAGAGTTCTGGAGCTGGAAGTCTAAGATCAAGGTGTTGGCAGATTTGGTGTCAGGTGAGGACCTTCTTCCTGATTTGTAGATGGTCATCTTCTTGCTTGTCCTCACATGGCCTTTTCTTGGTAAGGATGCAGAGAGAGAGAGAGAGAGAGGGTGCTAGTTCTGGTCTCTTTATCTGCAAATAAGGGCACTAATCCCATCCTGGGAACCCCACCCTCATGGCCTCACCTAACCCTAATCACCTCCCAAAGGCCCCACCTCCAAATACCACCTCTCTGGAGGTTAGAGCTTCAGTATATGAATTTTGGAGGAACACAAACATTTAGTCCCTAACAGCATGTAACTCAAATCCCAGAACTAGGCACCTGATCTCAGGCAGCACTGGACCCTGGGAGATTCTCATGTAAGCACCTGCCCAGGTAAGACTTAGGGCCCCATGGAGCAGAGGAGAGCTCAGTTTCCTGGTTGGGTAGCAGGCTTGCTCCAAGAAGGGGATGCGCTTCTTGGGCTATAATTCTTCCCGAATTGACTGACCAGACAGGTCAGGGAGAGAAAGCATTGGAGAGGCCTGAAGTTACACTAATTAAACCCCTGTCACTGGCAGGAGCATCAGCTGAAGATAGAGGCAGACCTCACTTGCAGCCAGTATTATTGTTTTATATAATCAATGCTTGCTTAGAGCACCCTCATCTTGTCTGTGTCTCTGCTTGTCTTCTCGTTGGCATCTGACACCTCTTTTTGGATTCAGTTTCTTACTTTTGGACAAGGCTGTTTGATCATCCAAAGGCAGGGCTGGTTTCTCCTGGATTCTGTTGTTATGCTGAGAAGTGGCTGTAAGTCTAAACGTGGCTCCTTTCCCAGGAGGTTTGTCTTCTCTCTAGCGTTGACTTTAATGGTGTCTTTTTGTCTTTGGTATTCTGCAGTTTCATTATAATGCATCTGGACAGATTTTATATTTATTTATACTTCTCGGGATCCAAGCTCCCGAAATCCGAGGAGTTAACACTTCCACCCGTCCTGGAAAATTCTCTGCCATTACTTTCTCTAATATTCCCTCACCCTCAGTCTCCCTCTGCTCGTTTTCTGGACAACGTAGACATCTGTTGAGCCTTCTTCATTCTATTCCCGTGTCTCTTAATGACTCCTTCATAAAGTTTTACTTTTAAATCTCTCGGTGCTGTGTGAGTTCATTCCTAGGTCTCCCTCCAGCTGCCCATTTCTTCCTTGGGCTTCTAAACCCATTTGCTGAGTTTTAGATTTCAGTGGCTATATTTGGTTCATGTTGAAGTATGTCTGTCACTTTAAGTGGGGCCTTATAGTCCCCCAGGGTTCCTGTGTCACTGCCACCTTGCCTTTCGCCCTCTTCCCAGTTCTGCCCTAAACGCCCTCGTTGCTCCTCCTTCCATGGACTTTGCCCGCTGGCCAGATGTCGTCACGGGGGGTCTTCCTTTCTCACCTTCTCCACCAGCATCACCCCCCAGGTGGTTCCCTGTCCCCACCCTTCTTGGTATTTTCTCAGCGTCTCACACCACCGATGTGCTCCTTACACATGCCTGCCTACCTCCCCAGAGTAGAAGCTCTGTGAGCAGGCGCTTGGCTTTATTCGCTGTGGCGGCTCCGGAATTTGGTAAATGTCTGATGAGGTAGCTGAGTGAGTGAGTCTAGAAGATGCTTATCCATCGCCCCTTTCAGCGGGCCTATGGCTTGTGCTGCTGTTTAACAGAACTCCTCATTATCGACGCAGATATCTCTCTGATTGACTGATTGATTCACATAGTGCAAACTCATGAATCTTGATAGAGTTTGTCATTTTTTAATTAAATTCTGATGCTCACATTGGCCCAGATTTGGCTAAAGGGAGCCTCTTCAAGCTAGCTGCCATATTCTTTAAAAAAACAAACAAACAAAAAAAGAACTTTAACTTTTGAAATAATTTTAGATGTATAGAAAAGTTGCAGAGATGGTCCAGAGAGCTCATATATACTCCTCAGCCAGTTTCCCCTACTGTTACTAGTTTATATCACTTGGTACAGTTTTCAAAACTAAGAAACCAACAGTTACACATGACTCTTAAGTAAACTTGACGGGGACACCACACATGGCCCCTGCTTTTTTCTGGGGATGGCCTTACATCCATGAGAGCTCAGCCGTGCCTCCGGTGTTACCATGTGCATCTCAGAGGCCTCTCATGGGGTCCTAGGGAGAAGGATTTAACTTCATCTTCATCGTCAGTAGGAGTTGGCCAAAATGATCCCCAAAGTGATTATATCAATTTATAAACCCAATTTGAGCTCCCTTCTTTAAAAAACGTAGGTGTGGGAAGAAAGAAATGGGAATGCTTGGAGAATTCCACCCCACCCCCCAAGTCACCTGTACAGGGCTCTGGACCTGGGAAACTGAGGGCAGATGGGGCTGGGTGCACAGCATGGTGAGAGCTGGTGGCCATCGTGGACCCTCTTCTCTGATGCACGGGCTGCTGCTCGGGGACCTGGGAATCTTCACTTTATTCTCTTGGTCTTGTTGACATTGTGAACGAGACAACCCTTTGTCCTGGGGGCCACCCTGGGCATTGTGGGAAGTGCAGCAGCATCCTTGGTCTCCACCCACCTGATGCCAGTATCAACCCAAAATGTCTCCAGACTTTGTCTCCCTCTGAAAACCACCATCTGGTCTGGACCAAACAGGTTCCCAAAGATGAGAATGCTGCTGATCTACAGAGGATGAACCACCCCTGGGCAGCCTTGAGTACACGTCCCTTTACCTGGAGGGGCAAACCGATGGTGTCCTGGAACCACAGGTCTCACAGCATCCTGGCATCTGCTGTCCTTATAAAATCACAGTGTGCACCCCCAACTACACAAATCATCATCTGTTGGAAAAAACAAACATAGTAATCATGGCTTAATAGAAATGATTACCTTGCCATCCGGGCAAAGAGTACAACTTCTGACACATGCCCAGCCTGCCTTAAGCAGCTGACCACCGAATTGGTGGCCGTAATGTTTTAATATGAATTATTTGTACACAGCTTGAGGATTTTATCCAACACAAACTCTCAAACTGGGAAGACTTAAACACTGAATCTTTTTGCATAATTAACCAGCCAAGGGGACACACTCTGAAATAAGATGTTGGAAGCACTTACTCTGGGCAGCTGAGGGCAGAGCAGGCTGCAAGGCAATTAGTGGGGAACCGTCCAGCCCACTGGCCTCAGTTTGGGGACAGTTAAATGATCCTTTTCTTTGGCATTAGCCTCCAACTCAGCTGCTGAGGGTTTGAACCTTTACAGGAAGATCTGCAGATATACACACGGTACCTTCCCAGGAGGCCTCTCCAAAGGGTGCCCGAGAACTCTGCACGTGGTACTTTTGAACCAACTCCAGGTCCCCTGGTCTGTCTGCCTCTGAGTCTTCTAGTTGAGAAGGGACAGGGGTGCTAGACCGCCTGCCTGGGACCCCCTGCGTTGACGAGCTATCTTCTTCGTACAAGATGAAGCTTCTCTCACTTTCTCTCGTGATTTTCAGAAAGAACATGAAGCAAAAAGGCTCAGAAGAGCTGGTTCCTGGCAAACGAGTAGCTGAACATTTGTTACGTGCTTGGGAGATGCTGACTGTCCTTCTCCAAGGGGCAGGTGACCCTGAGTGAGGGATCTGTCGGGGAGTTAGGGGTGAGTACTCCAGCTCTGCCTTTCCTGTGACTCACACATCTCTCTGAGCAGCAGTGTTGTCACCTGTAAGGGGAAGGAATTACAGCTTCCACCCCCAGCTCCCACCCTCCAAAGACCTCCTGGCCCCTCTCGTTGGCGAGTCCAGGGGGAGCGAGAAGCACAGGAGGCTGGGAGCTGTGGCCTTCAGGGCCAGCCTGTGGGACACAGAGGAAACAGCTAAATAAGGAGCCCACTCCCAGCAGGGTGACCAAGGTGACCAGGTGGGGTGAGGTGCCTGGCACAGAGGACACACAACCAGGGCTAGCTACACAGCATCCACACTCCTTCCAGAAATTCAGGAGGATGTTGCCCTCTGACTGCCTCCGCACCTCAACTGGGAAAGAGGAAATAGTTTCCTTAGTTGCTTTGACTTGGGGAGCTGTGGCCAGGATCAGGGGCCATCCTCAGGGTTAAGGATACTGGGATCCCCTTCTTCCATCTTCCAGCCCTGAGCATGAATCGTCACCTCCGGGGCTCAGTGGGGACCTCAGCCATGAATGGGGGGTCTCTTGCACTGGGGGGCGGGACCCCTTCTGTGAAATAGGGTGCAGATGGGCCCAGAGGAGCTGCACTTCCAGCTCATGGACCCACCGGGTAGAACACATTGTCGGGGGGCTGGATTGGGCTCCAGCCTGCTAGGGGGAGCCCTGCTCACAAACACCGGGGCCTGGCATGCAGATGGTTGGGAACGAATGTCTCACTTTGTCAATTAGCATCCAGCACTGTGAACCCAGATGATGTAAGAGACAGACGCCCGAAGCTCATAGGCAGTCCCCGAAGGGGTCCCAGTCCTGGTGGGTGACGAGGCACGGCCAGCTGGCCAAGCACCGGAAGCAGGGAGCCAGGCCGGAGGGTCACACCAGGTGGTCACCGGATAGGAGGCTGCTGGAGCGAGGGGGCTGCTGGAAAACAGTCTGCATCCCAGAGGGACAAACAGAGTCACTGGAGCAGAGAGAAGGTTCTAGAAACTCACCCTCCAGCCTAGCCCTCCCTGCCAGCCACATGGCCCCAACGCTGACTCTCCCCCTGGAGATGCTCTCATCCAACCTCGTCCCTTTCTCCGGTCTGTGTTTATCTGATCTGCTTCTCTCTCCTGGAGAACAGGATTCAACAACTGAAGCAATGTAGCAAAATTCCATCACGGAAGCTTTGAAGCCATAATTCTCCCAAATGCCACTCCAAGAAGGACAGGGGAAGCCGTGGGACCGGCTTTGGCTTTGTCACCCAGCTGGTCTCTGCTTGGGAGTGTCCAGTCATCCTTCTTCCCCGGGATGCACAGCCACAGCGGCCTCTGCCTGCCTTTGAATCTTCATTTACAAATGCCGTCTGATGGAGCCAAGATTTGCTTTCCCTTTATTTATTCTCCCGCCTTAAATTTTTCCAAGAGAAGGGGCAACAGACTAAAGGGACGACAGCAACAGCCAAAGGAATGAATAAATAAAAACAGAGGCAGGGCTGCATACCCGGGCCTCAGCCACATCTGTCAAGAAACCTTTTGGTGGATGCACCTCGGGTCTCCCCTAATTCACCATCTGGGATTCAAGGTTATTTGCTCCCTCACTGCTAGACGGGGCCTCCATTGCACATTTTCTTCGATTAAAAGTGTTCTTTCCAGGATGATGAGAGCTGTGCTCTGTCTGTGCTGCCTCCATATTGATTGTGTGGAAATTGGCTGTGGGTTCAACCATTTGGTGGTTGATTCATTATTTTCAATCAAGCGGCTTGTCTGGCTGTTAAGGTCATCAGAGTCTCCAGGGCCCGGGCCTGCTTCCGTTATTTCCATTATTGAGACACAACCCAAATTAACTGAACCATAAATGTTTTCTTTTAGTGGCCAGCTGGAGAGCAAATGCATGAAAATCTATCATGAGTTTTATTTTCCATGGAAACGTAACAGGGTGAACGAGAAACCTCCTAGACCTCTGAGAGAAACCCGTGAAGCTGGGGGTGGGGTCTTTTAGGGTGCCCCCCTGCCCAGCTTCCCAGTGTCTCAAGAAGCTGATGTGTGTGATGTGACAGAGACGTGACCCCCCCATGACCCGTGTGATCCCTAATGGGTTTTTTTTCCAGTGCCACCCAAGCATGCATTCCTGTTCCGAGACAAGCTTCACTTAAGGCTCTTTTTCAGGGCCCACTGCAGAAAACCCAACTCCTCACTTCCTCTGGCTTAAAGAATCAAGGCGGTTCCAGCTGGGAAGAGCAGGACAGCCGAGGACAGCTCCCGCTTCTGGACAGGTTGGGTCTGGCTCACTGTTGTGGCCGGTGCTCATTTTCCCTCTGCTCTCGGGGCTGGCCTCATTCTCAGGCAGCCCTTGGGTTTGTACCTTTCCCATCTCGTGTCCGTGAGAATGACACCAAACCGATTCTTCCAATGTCTCCTGCAGAAGCCAGAGTCTTTCCCTTCCCGGTAAGTAACCTTCAGACATTCCCCGTGGATGTCACCAGTAGGATGGATCTCATGACCATCCCTGAATCAGTCGCTGTTGCCATGGGGATGGACCTATGATTGGCTTACACTGGTCCTGGTGGAACTTTGGAGCCAGGATTGATGCCCTCCAATGGCACGGCTGAGAGTGGAGGGGGTTTCTCCTCTGGGGCCATCTGAGCACTAGTGGGGAGGGAATTGTGCCCACCATGCAGTCCTATGATCCCCTGCAGGTGTCCAAGGCCAACAACGCCCAGGGGGAGGAAAGCTGACTCCTCTTTCCAGCATCCTTCCAGTCTTGACCACAGAAGAGCCTGCAGGGCTCCATTTCCGGGTGGAAAAACTGAAAGCTTTCCCAAGTGTCCATCAGCTCCTGGGGACCTCCCACAACCCAGCCTCCCTCTCTGGGATGGTGACAGTGCTCTGAGGTTGACCCCATAACCCATGCTCCTTAACTTGGGCTCTGGGTGAGGATGGTCCCCAAACCAGGGTCAGACCTGAGTGTCTCCACATCCGTGAACATTTCTTGACTGCCCGGCAGGACGGTCAGCCCAGGACCATGGAGTCACTGCTGCCTTGGCTTCTCTTCATCAGCTCCTCTCACAAATTAACCTAAACATTAAAAAGAAATTTATGACAGTCTTAGGTCCTGTCATACAGAGTGAAGTACGTCAGAAAGAGAAAAACAAATATTGTATATTAATGCATATATGTGGAATCTGAATATAATTGGTCTAGGCGATCTTATTTACAAAGCAGAAATAGAGACACAGATGTAGAGAACAGATGTATGGATACCAAGGGGAAAAAGGGGGGCTGTAGGATGAATTAGGAGATTGGGATTGACATATATACACTATTGATACTACGTATAAAATGGATAACTAATGCGAACCTACTGTATAGCACAGGGAATTGTACTCAGTACTCTCTAGTGACCTAAATGGGAAAGAAATCCCAAAAAGAGGGGATATATGTACATGTATAGCTGATTCACTTTGCTGTACAGTAGAAACTAACACAACATTGTAAAGCAACTATACTACAATAAACATTTTTTAAAAAGACTTTAACAATCACATAAATCCGTTTTCATCAAAAACTCCAGTGACAGAAATGTGACCACCTTGCCCCTCCCAATTCTGATCCCCCTTCTTCAGAGGCAACCATGGTTGAGTCAAGTATGGATCCTTCCAGACCTTTCCAGGAATTTTTTTTACATCTTTATTGGATTATAATTGCTTTTCAATGTTGCGTTGGTTTATGCTGTATAACAAAGTGAATCAGCTATATGCACACATATATCCCCGCTCTCTTAAGCCTCTCTCCCACCCTCCCCAACCCACCCTTCTAGGTGGTCACAAAGCACCGAGCTGATCTCCCTGTGCTATGCGGCTGCTTCCCACTAGCTATCTGTTTTACACATGATAGTGTATATATGTCAATGCTACTCTCTCAATTTGTCCCACCCTCCCCTCCCCCCTCCACGTCCACAAGTCCGTTCTCTATGTCTGCATCTCTATTCCTGCCCTGCCACTAGGTTCATCAGTACAATTTTTCTAGATTCCATATATATGCGTTAATATACGGTATTTGTTTTTCTCTTTCTGACTTACTTCACTCTGTATGACAGACTCTGGGTCCATCCAGCTCATTACAAATGACTCAATTTTGTTCCTTTTTGTGGCTGAGTAATATTCCATTTTATATATGTGCCACATCTTCCTTATCCATTCCTGTCTGTGGACATTTAGGTTGCTTCCATGTCCTGGCGATTGTTAAGTAGTGCTACAGTGAACATTGGAGTGCACGTATCTTTTTGAATTATGGTTTTCTCAGGGTATATGCCCAGGAGTGGGATTGCTTTCCAGGCATTTCTAAATGACACCTTTATTCTGTATTTCTTCTTGGGGGTATCAAGATTGTGTTTTTAATGTCTGCTCTGCAAAGCGTTGTTTTCTGTAATTTACTTGAGAGCTCTCAGATCAAGCCCTGAAGCCCGGTTCCAGGCTATTGGACCTGATTGATGAGACAGGTCAACGGTTCACACCCCAAACTCACCCTCGTATCCCACATGGGCAGCGTGTGGTAAAGCATCTCTGTGTTTCTGGACTTTCACTTTTGGCCGCTGGACTCTACCAAGGATGACTCCCCTCCCCTGGTCGGACTGCACTCTGCGAGGTGGGGAGAGGGCCTTGCTGCAGAGCAGCTGTGGCCAGGAGCTGATGGCCGGTGCCCAGGGCAGCAGCCATCAGGAGGCCAGGAATTAAGCTGTCTTGGGGAGCAGCTGAGCGGGGGCAGGGAAGGGCTGATGGTGGCACAGGGCATGCAGATGGGAGGGACCCAGAGCTCAGAGCAGCGGGGCCTGGAAAGTCTGGGGCTGTGGGCACCGAGAGGGAGGGGGCAGGTTCCTTCCTGGGTCAGTCGCTGTGGTCCTGTTGCCACGGTCTCAACTGGAGTGTCCTCTTCCAAGTGTAATTTCCCAGTGTTTTGATCCTTCCCTCCCCTTTCATCCTTCTCTCCTTTCTTCTTTCCTTCCTATGTTATTTAAAGTTCTGTTCCACCCCAGGGCGCTGCTGTATTTGGGGGTTTGGTGAGTGAGGAGATGATTTATTTGTCCCAATTGTTTACTCCTAGGCCATCACCCCAGCAGTTCAGCATAATTGCAAAGAGTGGCAGGGTCTGCTGGGGGAGAGGGCAGCAAATCAGCCTCTTCTCTGTGGTTTGCAAAACCTGGGAGGGTGGTGTTGGGAAGGTCCTCTGGCCGCACCCCCAGGGACAAATTGCTCCTTTACATAGTGCCGAGGGCCTGCAGGGCAGGGTGGCTTCAAGGGCAAGTCTGGAGACCCTCCCAGATGGGGCTGCACTTTCACAGAGGCTGTTCACAGTCAGCACCACACTCACTATGGTTGCAGGGCTGGTGTCCCCCATGTCCCATCCTCTCTGCTCCAAGGCACAGTGGGAAGGTGAGCTCCACCCAGGAGGGCAGGGTCTTCTGTCTTTTCTTCTTTGCTGCTAGAGCTCTGGTATCCAGAGGAGTGCCTCCCCCAGCAAGTAACTATTGAATGAATGACTCTGGTGTAGCCCCTCCTCCCAGCCTTCAGCCTCTACCCCAGGATTCATGTCTTCCCACTTGGGTCATTCCAACAGCCTAGGGAGTGGGTTCCGGCCTCTGGACTCTCCCACTCACCCAGGAATATTAAGAAAAAACAAACAAACAAGCCAACAGGATCTGCTTACCTCCAACACCTTATGGAAGCTTCATCTCAATATTCTTGGAGATCTTTCCAGCCACTGAAAGGGTGGGGATTCCCACTGTCTGAATTCTAGGAAGGGTTAGAATTTGTCGTTGTTTTGGGAGGGCAGCTCTGGAAAGCCCCTAATTTAATCTTGCTGGTTTGGGGTCAGGATTACCCTCCTTCTTGCGAGGAAGCTGAGCCAGTGCCATAAAACACAAGCATAGATTTTCCATCCCCAGGTGTTAGGGGTTCTGCTGAGTCAGGGAGATGGGTTGCATCTCTACATACAAATATAAAAAAGTGCCTTTGTCCTTTTAATGTGGACCAGCCTGCAAAGCATTCTTCTTGTTTATTATTACACCAGCCACCTGCTCACAGGAAACGGGAGTGTGGCGGGGAGATGAACACATTTTTCATTTGCTCCAGTGGGAGGGGAGCCCTTGAGATCCCTTCACTGGGATGTATTTAGTGCTGCGTCTACAAGTCCCAGGGAAACACAGCCTAGGCCATTTTAATTGCCTCTCTCTTTAATTGCCTTTCAAAATTTCCCTGAAGGAAATGGCTCTTTGATCACCCCCATGCCTGAACCAAGGACGTGTGCAGTGAACAGGTGAAGGTCGGGATCACCTCGCAGAGCTGTGGAGCTGTAGAGACCTGGAGTAAGGTGTAGATGTAGGTAAACTGTCACCATGATAATTCGTTTAATTCAAAGTCGTTTAGACTTTGAGAGTCCCTGAAGCCCTTGGGAAGAAGTATACGGTGGAAAACAGGAGTTCCTGCACCCAAGGGATGGAGCCGCAGTCATTAGTATTTGAGCATTTATAGCAGTTCTTCCCCCAAGGCTGGAGGGATTGGGAATGAGACCTTGTCTCTCCCCCAGCCTCTCCCCCAGCCCCAAACAGCTTTGATGATTTCTCTCGCCTGCACATCAAAACAGGATCCTTTAGCAAGGCGTGCCTGGCCCCTCACAGGCTTGCTCTCTTGTCTGTTTTCTGTTTCATCGATTTCCGCTTTTACCTCTATTATGTCTTTTCTTCTCCCTACTTTGGATTTACTCTGCTGCTCTTTTTCTAGCTTCTTAAGGTGAACTGTAGGTTGATTATTTTAGCTCTTTCTTCATTATGGTATAAGACTTTAAAATGATAAATTTCTGCCCTAAGCATTCGCTAGCTGGATAACTCAAATTTTGGCACGCTATATCTTCACTATCGTTAAATTTGAAATATTTTAAAAAATTCCCTTTGGTTTTCTTCTTTGACCCATGGATTATTTAGAAATGCCTTGTTTAACTTCCAAATATTTAGGCCTACCCTAGATTTCTTGTTGAATTTATTTCTAATTCAATTGTTTTGTGGTCAGAGAACCACAATTCTTTTGTAATCAGTCTCTCAATTACTTTAGTCTTTTTAAATTTATCAAGATCTCTTTTGTGACCAAACATTAGGTCTATTTTAGTAAACATTTTTTAAAAGGGTATATATTCTGTAGTTGTTGGGAGTAGTGTTCTATAAATGTCATTAAGTGACAACAGTTGATAGAGCTGTTCTGATTATTTTTATCTTTACGTTTTATTTTTGTTCCAGTTGTTCTATCAATTGATGAGGAAGGGGCATTATAATCTCCTAGTTGTATTACATAGTTGCCCGTTTCCTCATTTAATTTCTTTAATTTGTGCCTTGTGAATTTTGGAGCTTTGGTATCAGGTGCATGAACATTTATGATCACTACGTCTTCTTGATGGACTGATCCTTTTATCATTATGAAATGTCCTTCTCTATCTTGACAATACCTTTTGTCTTGAAGCCTATTTGCTCTGATATTAATACAGCTGCTCCAGCCTTTTTATGCATACTAATTGCATAATATACCTTTTTTTCTATCCATTTATTTTTAATTTATCTTTGCCTCTCTTTATAATGTACAGGGTTTTTAGATAATATCTACTTGAATCTTGTGTTTTTAACTCATTCTGAAATTCACAGCCTTGTAAATGTTGGGTTTAGTCCATTTGCATTTAATGTAATTATTGACCTGGTTGAATTTAGGTTTACCCATCTATTATTTATTTACACTTGTCCCCTTTTCTTTTGGTCCACCTTTTCTCTCTTCTTTATTTGACTACTTCTAGAATTTCATTTTAATATATCTTTGACTTTTTATATGTTATTTCTTGAATTAAAAAAAAAGTTGCTGCTTTAGGTGTTAGAACATACACCCTTAGATTTTACAGTCTACTTAAAGTTAGTATTTTTGACTTCACATGTGTGACGTGGAAGCCTTGTGATTTTGTAGATGCATTTAACACTCCTGACCACCTTTATGCTGTAATAATAATGGGCATATGTCTACATACCTTAGAATGTATGAACTGAGTTTATAACTCCACAAGAAAATGTTATGATTTTTGCCTAAACAGTCATATGTATTTTAACAAAATATAGAGGAAGAAATAGTCTATTTATCCAAACATTTATCTTTTATAATCCTCTTTATTCCTTTTTGAAGATTTAAGTTTCTCTCTGGCATCATTTTCCTTTCCCTCAGTTTGACAACTTTCTTTAATATTTTTTTAGTGCAGGTATGCTGACAATGAATTCTGTTTGTTTTCATTTATTTAAAATGTCTTTATTTCCCCTGCATTTTTGAAATTTATTACCTCTGTGTATAGAATTCTCTGTTGATAGTGTCTTTTTTGTTTATTTTTTTTTGGAGTCAAGGATTTATTAATAATTTTACATGATTTTGAGAGTAATAAGAAAAAGTTGATAAAAGTTATACAATATAACTTTTGAAGGATGTGCAATGTGGCAGAGTGAGAGAAAAGATGGTTAACATGAGCCAAACATTGTCGGGGACAATTGAAGTTAAGAGTATTAGCATAAATTTATAATGAATGAAATATGGAATTCTATGAAAACAAGCTCCCAGGTGGTAGATTATGGATGGCTTGGCTCAAGGTGGGAGATTAAGGCTGTTTGGAAGTTCTGTGGAGTCTTTTCAGAATCTTCCTTCCCAGATTAAGTGTTATTGGTTTTTTTTAAACATCTTTATTGGAGTAAAATTGCTTTACAGTGGTGTGTTAATTTCTGCTTTATAACAAAGTGAATCAGTTATACATAAACAAAAATCCCCATATCTCCTCCCTCTTATGTCTCCCTCCCACACTTCCTATCCCACCACTCTAGCTGGTCATAAAGCACCGAGCTGATCTCCCTGTGCTATGCAGCTGCTTCCCACTAGCTATCTATTTTACATTTGGTAGTGTATATATGTCCATGCCACTCTCTCACTTCGTCCCAGCTTACCCTTCCCCCTCCCCATATCCTCAAGTCCATTCTCTATGTCTGTGTCTTTAATCCTGTCCTGCCCCTAGGTTCTTCATAGCCTTTTTTTTTTTTTTTTTTTTACATTCCAAATATATGTGTTAGCATACAGTATTTGTTTTTCTCTTTCTGGCTTACTTCACTTTGTATGACGGACTCTAGGTCCATCCACCTCACTACAAATAACTCAATTTCGTTTCTTTTTATGGCTGAGTAATATTCCATTGTATATATGTGCCACATCTTCTTTATCCATTCATCTGTCGATGGACACTTAGGTTGCTTCCATCTCCTGGCTATTGTAAATAGAGCTGCAATGAACATTTTGGTACATGACTCTCTTTGAATTATGGTTTTCTCAGGGTATACGACCAGTAGTGGGATTGCTGGGTCATATGGTAGTTCTATTTTTAGTTTTTTAAGGAACCTCCATACTGTTCTCCATAGTGGCTGTATCAATTTACATTCCCACCAACAGTGCAAGAGTGTTCCCTTTTCTCCACACCCTCTCCAGCACTTACTGTTTGTAGATTTTTTGTTGATGGCCACTCTGAGTGGTGTGAGGTGATACCTCGTTTTAGTTTTGATTTGCATTTCTCTAATGATTAGTAATGTTGAGCATCCTTTCATGTGTTTGTTGGCAATCTGTATATCTTCTTTGGAGAAATGTCTATTTAGGTCTTCTGCCTATTTTTGGATTGGGTTGTTTGTTTCTTTATTATTGAGCTACATGACTTGCTTGTAAATTGTGGAGATTAATTCTTCGTCCATTGCTTCATTTGCAAATATTTTCTCCCATTCTGAGGGTTGTCTTTTTGTCTTGTTTATGGTTTCCTTTGCTGTGCAAAAGCTTTTAAGTTTCATTAGGTCCTATTTGTTTATTTTTATTTCCATTTCTCTAAGAGGTGGGTCAGAAAGGATTTTGCTGTGACTTATGTCATAGAGTGTTCTGCCTATGTTTTCCTCTAAGAGTTTTATAGTGTCTGGCCTTATATTTAGGTCTTTAATCTATTTTGAATTTATTTTTGTGTATTGTGTTAGGGAGTGTTCTAATTTCATTCTTTTACATGTAGCTGTCCAGTTTTCCCAGCACCAATTGTTGAAGAGGCTGTCTTTTCTCTATTGTATATTCTTGCCTCCTTTATCAAAAATAAGGTGACCATATGTGTATGGGTTTATCTCTGGGCTTTCTATCCTGTTCCACATTGATCTATATTTCTGTTTTGTGCCAGTACCATACTGTCTTGATTATTGTTGCTTTGTAGTATAGTCTGAAGTCAAGGAGCCTGATTCCTCCAGCTCCGTTTTTTTTTCTCAATATTGCTTTGGCTATTCGGGGTCTTTTGCATTTCCACACAAATTGTGAATTTTTTTGCTCTAGTTCTGTGCAAAATGCCATTGGTAGTTTGATAGGGATTGCATTGAATCTGTAGATTGCTTTGGGTAGTATAGTCATTTTCACAATGTTGATTCTTCCAATCCAAGAACAAGGTATATTTCTCCATCTGTTTGTATCATCTTTAATTTCTTTCATCAGTGTCTTATAGTTTTCTGCATACACGTTTTTTGTCTCCTTAGGTAGGTTTATTCCTAGATTTTTTATTCTTTTTGTTGCAATGGTAAATGGAGTGTTTCCTTAATTTCTCTTTCAGATTTTTCATCATTAGTGTATAGGAATGCAAGAGATTTCTGTGCATTAATTTTGTATCCTGCTACTTTATGAAATTCATTGATTAGCTCTCGTAGTTTTCTGGTAGCCTCTTTAGGATTCTCGATATATAGTATCATGTCATCTGCAAACAGTGACAGCTTTACTTCTTCTTTTCTGATTTGGATTCCTATTATTTCTTTTTCTTCTCTGATTGCTGTGGCTAAAACTTCCAAAAATATGTTGAATAATAGTGGTGAGAGTGGGCAACATTGTCTTGTTCTTGTTTTTAGTGGGTTTCAGTTTTTCACCATTGAGAATAATGTTGGCTGTGGGTTTGTCATACATGGCCTTATTATACTGAGGTAAGTTCCCTCTATGCTTACTTTCTGGAGGGTTTTTATCATAAATGGGTGTTGAATTTTGTGGAAAGTTTTTCTGCATCTATTGAGATGATCATATGGTTTTATCTTTCAATTTGTTAATATGGTGTATCACATTGATTGATTTGCATATATTGAAGAATCCTTCCATTTCAGGGAAAAACTCCACTTGATCATGGTGTATGATCCTTTTAATGTGCTGTTGGATTCTGTTTGCTAGTATTTTGTTGAGGATTTTTGCATCTATGTTCATCAGTGATATTGGCCTGTAGTTTTCTTTCTTTGTGACATCTTTGTCTGGTTTTTGTATCAGGGTGATGGTGGACTCGTAGAATGAGTTTGGGAGTGTTCCTCCCCCTGCTATATTTCAGAAGAGTTTGAGAAGGATAGGTGTTAGCTCTTCTCTAAATGTTTGATAGAATTTGCCTGTGAAGCCATCTGGTCTTGGGCTTTTGTTTTTTGTAAGATTTTTGATCACAGTTTCAATTTCAGTGCTTGTGATTGGTCTGTGTATATTTTCTATTTCTTCCTGGTTCAGTCTCAGAAGGTTGTGCTTTTCTAAGAACTTGTCCATTTCTTCCAGGTTGTCCATTTTATTGACATATAGTTGATTGTAGTAATCTCTCATGATCCTTTGTATTTCTGCAGTGTCAGTTGTTACTTCTCCTTTTTCATTTCTAATTCTGTTGATTTGAATCTTCTTCCTTTTTTTCTTGATGAGTCTGGCTGATGGTTTATCAATTTAGTTTATCTTCTCAAAGAACAAGCTTTTAGTTTTATTGATCTTTGCTATTGTTTCCTTCATTTCTTTTTCATTTATTTCTGATCTGATCTTTATGATTTCTTTCCTTCTGCTAACTTCGGCATTTTTTTTTTCTTTTTCTCTAATTGCTTTAGGTGTAAGGTTAGGTTGTTTATTTGAAATATTTCTTGTTTCTTGGGTTAGGATTGTATTGCTATAAAATTCATCTTAGAACTGCTTTTGCTGCATCCCATAGGTTTTGGTTCATCGTGTTTTCATTGTCACTTGTTTCTAGGTATTTTTTTATTTCTTCTTTGATTTCTTCAGTGATCTCTTGGTTATTAAGCAGTGTATTGTTTAGCCTCCATGTGTTTGTATTTTTTACAGATTTTTCCCTGTATTTGATATCTAGTCTCATAGTGTTGTGGTCAGAAAAGATACTTGATATGATTTCAATTTTCTTAAATTTACCAAGGCTTGATTTGTGATTGAAGATATGATCTATCCTGGAGAATGTTCCATGAGCACTTGAAAAGAAAGTGTATTCTGTTGGTTTTGAGTGGAATGTGCTGTAAATATCAATTAAGTCCATCTTGTTTAATGTATCATTTAAAGCTTGTGTTTCCTTATTTATTTTCATTTTGGATGATCTGTCCATTGGTGACAGTGGGGTGTTAAAGTCCCCTACTATGATTGTATTACTTTTGATTTCCCCCTTTATGACTGTTAGCATTTGCCTTATGTATTGAGGTGCTCCTATGTTGGGTGCATAAATATTTACAATTGTTATATCTTCTTCTTGGATTGGTCCCTTGATCATTATGTAGTGTCCTTCTTTGTCTCTTGTAGTAGGCTTTATTTTAAAGTCTATTTTGTCTGATATGAGAACTGCTACTCCAGCTTTCTTTTGATTTCCACTTGCATGTAATATCTTTTTCCATCCCCTCACTTTCAGTCAGTATGTGTCCCTAGGTCTGAGTTGGGTCTCTTGTAGACAGCATATATACGGGTCTTGTTTTTGTGTCCATTCAGCCAGTCTATGTCTTTTGGTTGGAGTATTTAATCCATTTACACTTAAGGTAATTATCGATATGTATGTTCCTATTACCATTTTCTTCATTGTTTTGGGTCTGTTATTATAGGTCTTTTCCTTCTCTTGTTTCCTTCCTCTTGTGTTTCTTCTCGTTTTCCTTAACTTACTGTGTTTGGAGTCTCTTTTCGCAGGCTGCAAGTTTGTAGCTCCTGTTGTGTTTGGTGTCTGCCCCCAGTGGCTAAGGCTGTTTCAGTGGGTTGTGTAGGCTTCCTGGTGGAGGGGACTGGTGCCTGTGTTTTGGTGGATGAGGC
The DNA here is from genome assembly GCF_963455315.2 of Globicephala melas. Classification (NCBI taxonomy): domain Eukaryota; kingdom Metazoa; phylum Chordata; class Mammalia; order Artiodactyla; family Delphinidae; genus Globicephala; species Globicephala melas. The sequence continues at coordinate 185,258,588 of NC_083314.1, read as the reverse complement.
TGGATCTTGTCTTTCTGGTGGGCAGGACCACATCTGGTGCTGTGTTTTGGTGTGTCTGTGACCTTATTATGATTTTAGGCAGCCTCTCTGCTAATGGGTGGTGTTGTGTTCCTGTCTTTAGAGTTGTTTGGCATGGGATGTCTAGCACTGTAGCTTGCTGGTCATTAAGTGGAGCTGGGTCTTAGTGTTGAGATGGAGATCTCTGGGAGAGCTTTCGCTGTTTGATATTATGTGGAGCTGGGAGGTCTCTGGTGGACCAATGTCCTGAATTTGGCTCTCCCACCTCAGAGGCACAAGCCCGACACCTGGCCAGAGCATCAAGACCCTGTCAGCGACACGGCTCAGAAGAAAAGGGAGAAAAAAAGAAAGAAAGAAAGATAGAAAGAAAGATAGAAAAGAAAAGAAAGTTATTAAAATGAAAAAATAATTATTAAAAATAAAAAAATTAAAAAGTAATAAAAAAAGAAAAAAATAAAAAAGAAAGAAAGGAGGAAGAGAGCAACCAAACCAAAAAACAAATCCACCAATGATAAGTGCTAAAAACTATACTTAAAAAAAAAAAAAAGGACAGGCAGAACCCTAGGACAAATGGTAAAAGCAAAGCTATACAGACAAAATCACACACAGAAGCATACACATATACACTCACAAAAAGAGAAAAAGGAAAAAAAAAATATATAGTTGCTCCCAAAGTCCACCACCTCAATTTTGGGATGATTTCGTTGTCTATTCATGTATTCCACAGGTGCAGGGTACATCACGTTGATTGTGGAGATTTAATCCGCTGCTCCTGAGGCTGCTGGGAGAAATTTCCCTTTCTCTTCTTTGTTCGCACAGCTCCTGGGGTTCAGCTTTGGATTTGGACCTGCCTCTGTGTGTAGGTTGCCTGAAAGTGTCTGTTCCCCACCCAGACAGGACAGGGTTAAAGCAGCAGCTGATTAGGGGGTTCTGGCTCACTCAGGCCCTCGGGGGAGGGAGGGGTACGGGGTGAGCCTGCGGTGGCAGAGGCCAGAGTAACGTTGCACCAGGCTGAGGTGCACCGTGTGTTCTCCCGGGGGAGTTGTCCCTGGACCACGGGACCCTGGCAGTGGCGGGCTGCACAGGCGCCCGGAAGAGGAGGTGTGGATAGTGACCTGTGCTTGCACACGGGCTTCTTGGTGGATGCAGCAGCAGCCTTAGCATCTCCTGCCCGTCTCTGGTGTCTGCCCTGATAGCCGCGGCTTGCGCCTGTCTCTGGAGCTCATTTAGGCGGTGCTCTGAACCCTCTCTCCTCGCACACCCCAAAACAATGGTCTCTTGCCTCTTCGGCAGCTCCAGACTTTTCCCGGACTCCCTCCCAGCTAGCCGTGGTGCACTAGCCCCCTTCAGGCTGTGTTCACGCCACCAGCCCCAGTCCTCTCCCTGGGATCTGACCTCACAAGCCCAAGCCTCAGCTACTAGTCCCGCCCGCCCCGGCGGGTGAGCAGACAAGCCTCTCGGGCTGGTGAATGCCGGTTGGCACCAATCATCTGTGTGGGAATCTCTCCGCTTTGCCCTCCGCACCCCTGTTGCTGTGCTCTCCTCCGTGGCTCCGAAGGTCCCCCCCCCCCACCGCCCTCCCCCTGTCTCCACCTGCGAAGGGGCTTCCTAGTGTGTGGAAACCTTTCCTCCTTCGCAGCTCCCTCCCACTGGTGCAGGTCCTATCCCTATCCTTTTGTCTCTGTTTTTTCTTTTTTCTTTTGCCCTACCCAAGTACGTGGGGACTTTCTTGCCTTTTGGGAGGTCTGAGGTCTTCTGCCAGCGTTCAGTAGGTGTTCTGTAGGAGTTGTTCCACATGTAGATGTATTTCTGATGCATTTATGGGGAGGAAGGTGATCTCCACGTTTTACTCTTCCGCCATCTTGAAGGTCTCCTGATAGTGTTTTTTTCCTTTAAGGATTTTAAAGATGTTGCTCCACAGTCAAATGGCCAAATATTTTCTGGTGAGAAGTCCTGAGTTATTCAAATTATTTTTTCTGTGTATGTGACATCATTTGTCTGATTGTTTTTAAGATTTCTGTTTCATATTTGTTTTTTAGAAGTTTTTGATTATGAGCCTAGGCACATTTTTTTTTTTTTTTGTATTATACTATTTTTGGTTTGGTGAACTTCTTGAAATTGTACATTTATGTCTTTCACCAAATTTGGGAAGTTGTTGGCCATTATTTCTTTAAATATTTTTCTACTCATTCTTTCTCTTTTCTCCTACCACTTTTATTTTAAAGCCAGGCCCCAAGGTTCCATTAATTTCTTTTCTAATGCTTTTCTCTTTATTCTTCAGATTGGTTAATTCCTATTGATCTATTTTCAGGTTCACTGACTTTTTAATTGATCATTTCCATTCTGCTATTAAACCCATTAATTAAACCCATAATTTCAGATATTCTAATTTTTAGTCCCAAACTTTCCATTTGATTTGTTTTTAACATTTTTAATTTCTCTTCTGAGAATTCCTATCTTTTCACTTGTTATCAGAACATTTTCCTTTACCTCCTGGATTATGGTTAGAATGGCTGCGTTGTAGTCCTTGTCTGTTAATTTCAACATCTTGGTCATGATGGTTGTTGATTCTTTTTTTACAGATAGTGAGTCTCACTTTCCTGGTTTCTTGTACCTTGAGTAATTTTGGATAGCATCCTGGACATTGTGAATACTGTATGTGGTGACTGTGGTTGCTGTTATGTTTCTCCATGGAGTATTATTGCTTTGTTTTAGCAGAAAAGTAATTCAGATAGAATCAAACCACAAAGTCTCTCTCACCTGCAGGTGGTGACAACTCAACTCACTTCTTTGTGGGTTCTGTTGTTGCTCTTTTCTTCTTTAACTGGGTTGGTTGCCATGTACAGCATGCATGGAGAGTTTCAAAGTCATTCAGAGACTTGGGTAGAGTTTACATGCAGAACCTGGGGCTCCCCTCTCTTGCTCTATACTTTATGAATTTCCCTTCTCACTCACCAGCATCGCTGACCCTGTGAATCTTTCTTTTCCTGGGCAGAGAGATGGTGGGTTTTCTATCAGAGCTTCAGCTGCACCATACCCTGATGGAAGCAACACAAAGATAGGGGACCCATCACATGCTGGTTCCTTCTTCCTAGTTTAGGCTTCCTTCTAAAATCTTCCCACCTTTGTTTACTTTCTAGAGACTTCAAGTAGGTTTTTGTTTGTTTGTTTGTTTTGTATTTGTTTTGGCTAGAGTTTGTTGTGGTCTTCTGTGGAAGGGTTAGCGTACTGGGAACTTCTCTACCATAAGCATTTATGTTTGCTTAATTTTTAAATTAGTCATGTCTTTGAATGGCTGGGGGATGGGGTACTATGCCTCTAGTTCTGCCAGATATAGCATGAGGCTATAGGAAGGGGAAGGGTTGGGAGGGAGAATATGAGACAGTGGAAAGTGTTGGCAATTTATTGCCTGAATCTCTGCTTCCATCACAGCAAATTGGAATTTTCTGTTATTTTCCATATGGACATCTCAAGTAAGATTTATTGTAAAATTGTTCTTTGCTAAAGTGTATTTGAAAACCACTTATTTAAATATTCTCCAAGTTCTGAAGCTCTGAGAAACTCTGCTGACTTCATGGGGCTTTAGCAATGCTATTTAGAACTCCAGTTCTTGAGCTAGACTGACCTGTATTTGAATTGCAGTTTGTCACTTACCAGCTGTGGGACCTGGGGCTAGTTCCTTACTACCAGTATCCTCCATTTATTCATCTTCAAGATAGAGAGAACCATACTGTCTTGTAGGATGGTGTGAGAATCTAGGGAGATGATGAATATTTAGTCTTTGGCAAAGGCTTGACATATGGTAAGTGTGTTTTATGGACTGAATGTTTGTATCCCCTCGATTTCATATGTTGAATCCTTAATTCCCAAATATGATGGTATTTGGAGACAGATCTTTGGTGGTGGTGGGTGGAACTCAGGATGGTATTACTGCCCTTGTAAGAAGAGACACCAGATAGCGCTCTCTCTCTGACCCTCTCTCTCCCATATGAGCACATAGCAAGAAAGGGCTTTCTACAAGACAGGATGTGGGTCCTCAACATCACCTAACCATGCTGGTACCCTGATCTTGGACTTACAGCCTCTAGAACTGTGAGAAAATAAATGTGTGCTCTGGCTCCAGTGCATGGTATTTTGTTGCGGCAGACTGAGCAGACTAAGACATTATGTATGCCACTGATCAGTATTCATTGTCAAGTGTGTATGGACGTTTCTGTGAGTAAAAGTGAAGGTGTTGGAGAGTCTGCTGTGTTTCTAGAGAGAGCAAAGGAAGGGCTCCTTCACCAGCTCCACAGAGACAATTGTATCTGTGAGATGCTGATGAAACTTTTGCCAGGAACTCAGAGGACAAAGCTTCTCATTCATTACCGGAGACATGGTAGCTGCCACTTGGTCACTTTAGAATTGACAATCACAGGTCCCATTAGTGACAGCTCCATTTCTCAGGATGGACTTGCCAGAGAGATCATCTCTCCAACGAATCACCTCCCGGATGCAGCATATAGAAAATCTGGATTCAGAAAAAACACAGTGGGATTCCGTGGTGTGAAGGGGCAACAACCATTGTACATTCCTCATGTCCCATCACAAATAGCTAGCTTTCCTTTAGTGCCCTTAACACAGATTAATGTTAAGGGTTCGAGCATTTTAAGGAGCATGCCGTTAAATTAAATCAAAGGGAGCATGCCCTTTGATTTCAGATCAAAACTGAAATCTGCTTCCCTGTTATTGGAGAGTGGGTGTTTTTGGAAGTGACAAGGGCAGCACACTGCATCTGCTTTCTCGAGGAGACTGTGAGTGGAAAAGGAGCAGGAGATGTTGTTGGGAGGCCCTGGAGGAAAAAGATGTCAGGCTGAACAGACTCTTCACAAGGTCATTATCAAATGTGATTTTCAAGTGTCACCTCGTTGCTGCTGACACAAATGAGACCTGGAGATTATTGGAAATCTATATGAAAATCATGCCCTATGTCAGGCTCCTGACTAAGCCCATTCCTTTCCCCTCCCCTGAACAAAGGAAAACTAATCCAACAGAGAGCATGAAAAATGTTTTGCTTTGGTTCAAACCTTTAAATTTTTTGTAGCTTGGAGGCTTGTCCTCATTTGCAAAGCAGGATTTAATCTTTGTGTGGGCAGTGGTGGGGGGCGGTGGGGAGGAGGGAAGTCAGTGTTTAAACTCAGCACAAAGAGACCTTCCCCAAATAGAAGCTACCCCAGTGTGGTCCATACTCTCATTTATCCTGACAACGATTCTTCACCATCCAGCACTTCCTAATATGAAAAAGGATTTCTTCCCCAGACTCAAAAGTGGAAATTTACTTAATTTCAAATCTGAGTTAACCTTCTTTTTACCCACAAGGTTCCAGGGTCTGCAGCCTCATAGCAGAGAGGGCATAAAATCTGATGAGGGTTTTTCTGCATCAGCAAAGGTCTCTGATAAGTACTTTGGCTTCTTTGTTTTAACCAAAATCAGCCCATGTTTCTTGAAAAGACCAAGTGATAGGAGATGCTCTTTGCAAAGTTAGTGCTCTCCTCTGCCCTCCCAGCGATCCAGGCCTGCATGACAGGGAGAGTGTGTGTGGCTTTCTTTTTTTGTCACTGCTCAAATTTACAACGGCAGAAACAGGACTTGGTGTCTGTGCCTTGTGGAGAGTCTTGCAAAGGGAGGTTCAGGGTCCAGATGGAGGCAAGATCTTACTCTATTCCCTCAAGTTGAGAAGTCCCAGCTCCTGGGGCAAACCAGGGGCCTAAAGCAAGGGAAAAAGAAACGTAGCTAATGAGTGAGAAGTCACAGAATTCCATCTGGGACACCTCTCAGTGAAGTGGGGCTCTGAGGAAAGGCTACTGCATCACAGGCACTCAGTAAGTGAATGATGAATGAATGAGTGGCTAAATGAATGAATGAGTCAGGGACTTTGCTACACTTATCTTTTCATCCCCCACAGATCCTGACTCAGGACTGTGCACATTGAAGAGCTTGGTAAATGTTGAGTTAGTGATAGGGCTGCTTTAGGTCCTGCAGGAATTCAGAGGCTTTGCCATCCTATGGGCTATGCACAAGCCTCACGCTGCAGCTTTGGTTTCTCTGATGGAAGCAGAAAGGCTCCAGGTCGCTCCAGCTGCTTCTGGAGCCACAGAACTGATGGAAGGACCATACCTGAGCTGATTTGCTCTCCAGCAATTTCCAGCCTCTTCTCTGCCAGTCCTATTGTGAATATTTGCCTATGCCCTGCCCATTCTTAGATCTTGTTGAATGACCTCAAACTTGTATACTGATTCGTAACAAGTAATTCATGGTAGTTGTGGAAATACAGATGTCACTTTCCGCAGTAGGAATTTTTACGAAGGTTTGGGGTGATGTTTTTGCCACTGAGGCCGTGTGTGGGGAAAGATTTCAGGGCAAGTTTGGCAGTCTTGAAATCACTCATAGCACACAGGGTCGTGTCTCTCTCCATTTGACCCAAATCCCTACCCCACAGAGGTGGACCCAGACAAGCACACTGGACCTCTACGTTTGTGTCTGAGCTGGGTTTCACTGCCGAACTTGGGGAGGAACTCCACCTGAACTAATTTTCCTCCAGGAAACTTCATTGGAACAAAGTTTTATGTGGCAGATAATGAGAAAAGCAGCTGTAAAATCCTAAAGGAATGAAAAATAATTTCTGAGGATACTGGAAGTCTCTTAGAATGAGAAAGTCACATCGATTCCCTCAATTACTATGAGGAACATGCATCCATAACACACATTTTAATAGGCATTAAAGACATTTTAATGAGAAAACAATTTAAAAGTTGATAAACATGTGTCTTTTGTTGATACCCGGCAGAGAGTTTTTTGGGGGGAGGGTAGGTGTTTGGGGGATCATTAGCACCAGGTTGCTTTATTAAGTGCTGTGTTGTTCTGAATATTTTAGCTGCTGAAGTTCAGACTTGGGGGCCTGCAGATTTGTGTGTGATTATTAAAAGGCTCTGAGACTGGGAAAAGATGGAGAATGTCTATTTCAAAGATTGGGCTGATGTCAAACCCTGACACACCGGTGTCCAGCAGTCAACATCGTAGGGCTCAAAACACTCATTATTCTTGCTCAAAACCAACTGCGCTGGAGAAGGAGGCCAAGAAGTCTGAAGATATTAAAAAAACTCAGGTCTGGTCAGGCTAAGGTTACCCTGATGCAGGAAGTTGAAGGCTTTGGAGACTCTTGGCCAGATTTCATCCCTGGTGCAGCATGTGAGTCCCCTCTGGCACTGTGAGAGGAGCACCAGCTGGTCCAACACCACTGCACAGTGACCAGTCCCCAGGCTGGGACAGCTGGACAGGGTAGGAGACATCTGCACCTAAATGGCATTACCCACCTAATGATGTGACCGTTATTAATACCGGCTCTCCGTCCTGTAGCCGGACTACAGCCAGACACCGTGCTCAGCATCCTACTGGGATTTCTATATTAGCTTTCTATTGCCGCATAACCAGTGATCACAGATTTGGTCACGTAAAGGATTACCCGTTTATTATCTCAGGACTTCTGGGGTCAGGAGTCTAGACATGGCTTAGGTGGGTTCTCTGCTCAGGGTTTCACAAGGCTGCAGTCGTGGTGTCAGCCAGTATGTGTTCTCATCAGCGGCTTGGTTGGGGAAGGTCCTGCTTCTGAGTATCCTAAGGTGGTTAGCAGAATTCATTTTCTTGCGGTTGTAGGGCTCACAGTGACTTTCTTCTTTGTGTTTGGCATTCTGACTTCAGAGAGGGCTCCTGTCTCTCTTTTAAAGGCTCACCTGATTTGACCAGGACGACCCAGGGTGATCTCCCTTCTGGTGAACTCAAAGTCAACTGATTAGAGACCTTACTTACATCTGCAAAGTTCCTTCACCTTTGCTGTATTCTATTTATTAGAAACAGGCCACAAGTCCCGTCCACATTTAAGGAGCTGGGTTTACACAAAGGTATGGGCAGTGGGGACCAGGAACCAATGAGGTCACTGTAGGGTGTATCCACCGCAGTTAGAAATACCTGCCAAAACCCTATGAACTATGCTGCTCTCATCCCCATTCTATCAACAAGGAAACCGAGGTTTATAGAGATGAAGTGGACACCCAGCTAGAAACTGGTTGAATTCAAATCCAGAATGCCTGATTCCAGAGCCACGCACAGTAACAGCCTGTGTTCCCTGGTTAGAAAATAGTGAGGCAGGAAAGTCCTATAAGAAAGGTCATGGTGTCATGTATAAGGTGTATCATAAAAATAATAGGTTGAATTTGCTCATTGACATAAGCAAGCACAGAATAAGTGCTAGCTACTACCCTGATGACTGTCATATTCTCATTTTTTTAACTGCAGAAGTAAAGTTCAACAGAATCTCTTCAGCTGGTAGAAATACACACTGTAGCTGGAGTGAGAAAGCATTAGAGGAATCAAGGTTAACAAAAGCTTATAAAAAAGGCTAAAGGCGTCTCAACTCAAACTGTATTTCACTGTTAATCATGATAAGAGAGTCAGGACAGCCTACTCACTGAGCAGCCCTGGGCCTTTTATACACACGATCTCAGATATTGTTCCAAGCATTCATCTGAGCATTACTGTTATTCCCATGGGAAAGATGGGGAAATGGTGGGCTGGCTGGAGGGGTTGAGTGACTTCTGCAAGGTCTACCGCAAGTAAGTGGCAGAGGTAAAGATGTGCACCCAAGTCCAGGGTTAGGCCTACTGTTCAGTTTTTGTGAGCTATTGGTAATTAACTTTCCAGGAGCTAAATTCACCAGTTGCACATATTTTATAGGGGCACAATTTCCTTTGTCTTTCTTGCTTTCATGTTCTTTCTCTCCCTCTTCTCCTCTGTCAGAATTTTGTGTGCCTGAGAGAGAAAGACATAGACACAACAGAGAATTAACAGCATTTTGGGGGGTGACTTGTGTACCCAGTCTTACAAATGGCCCCCAAACAATCTTGCTTCCTTGATTCTTGCTGTAGATGCTTCTCTAATGACCACCTCCATCAGCAGCTTCCCAAGACGATGGCAGATCCTTTAGTGCTGAGAATTTCTGTCTTACCTTTCTTAGGAGCGGCTACCATTCCAGGTTAATGTCTGATGCACGAAGGGCTCCGTAAATATTTGTTGGTTGTTTTAAAACTGACTCAGATGAAACAGGATTTCAGAAAAAGGAGAAATTGGTATTGGGTGAAATAGTCTAATATTTCAACTCCTTAATATAGTACAGCAATTTGCAAGATGTCCAAGCATCCTGTGAGGGAAATTTCTATGACTATAATATCACACACACACACACACACACACACACACACACACACACACAAAGTGTGTGCAGAGTGGTGATCTGGAAGGGGATATGATAACATTAGCCTAGGTTAATATGTGGTATATCCCATATAACATGAAGGGACACATGCTGCTCCTTGGTCCACCTAATGTCTTCCCTCCCCTTCCCCTGACTTCCTCAATCACAGACCCTGGGTTTGTTCCATGTGACATGTGCGCAATTGGAACTATAGCCATGCAACCCAGTTCTGGCCAATGAAACCCAGATGAAAGCTACTGGGGAGAGTAGTCCTTCCCAAACACAAGTGTAAAGCTTTGTTGGGAGAAGGCTCTTTGCCCTTCACCCCTTCAACCTTCCCTTTTATTCCTGCCTGGAAACTGGAAGTGATGGCTGGAGGCAGAGCAGCCACCCTGGGGCAATGAGCATAAAAGCCACAGTAATGATGGTGGAGCAGAAGAAGGAAGAACCCGGGTCTCAGATGTCCCCATTTATAGTCTCACAAGTTCAGGACTGCCCACCCTGTTGCATACGTTAAGTTAAACCCCCTCACAGTTTCAGCCTCTAGAGGAAGGTTTCCTGTTATCTGCAGCTGAATGCAGTCCCCAAGTGCTGCCACAGTTACTCTTCCTGTTAATCCCGTCAGTTGGGTATTATTAATCATGTTTTGCAAACAAGAAAGTCACAGCTCAGGGAGGTAGATAACAAGCCTAAGATCACAGAGCCTGTGAGTGGTGAATCTGGACGTTAATGTTTTATTCCAAAGCTTCTATTCTATATTTTCTCCCTGGGTATAAAGAAGGGGAGAGGGTCAGATCTATAAAAGGGGTCCCTTCCTGCCTAGAGAATGGCATTGATCCATCAGGTCATTCAGACAACAAATACTACTTGAGCTCAGCCTATGGCCACGTTCTCATGATCAGCAGTCCTTTCCCTGGAGGATCCTCCAGTCTGAAGGTCTCCTCTTTCCGAACTCTTCTTTTTTAGGGAATTTTGTACTTTGCTTTTTACTAAGGAAGAAGGCTCTGTCACAATATTCTGTTCCTCACTCTCTGCCCCAGGCTTTCTGTGTTCTTGGTGGGGTAGAAGCATCCCAGGGAAATGAGCAGTAGAGGGAAATCGGGACCAGTGAAAGTTATATTCATTTGCTACTTACTGAATCATGGACATCGATTGTTAACTTGGTGTTTTCAATTAAAACAACAACAGCAACACCGGGGACTAGCATCTGAACGCTGATGTTGCTGCCAGGAAGAAAACAATATGAATCCAGTAGCTTGGGGGTGACTGCTGCTTTCATGTTTGACTCAGAAGGAATCTATGAAGTCTCCATCTGCATTTGCATGTTTTGGTCTTGGTGGGAATCTAAAGGTTAGCAATAGGAAATTCATTCAAAGGATTGGTTGCTGCAGAATTAAGGGACCTACAGTAAAAAATAATCAAAGCAAACATTAAGTGCTTACTTGTCATTGGCTCTGTACTAAGCACTTTAACAGAATTGTCTTAACTTTTCCCCACGGCAATGGCATGGGGTCATTTTTATTGTGATTGTCATTTTAGATGTGAGGAATAAAGGGTGGGCTGGAGAGGCCAAATGACCAGCTCAAGGTCTCACAGTAACTTGGATCACAGGTATCAGGCCCAGACCCCCTTCCCTTGTATCTGGGGAGGGAAGGCTGAAGCTGCTGCAGAAAAGGCTAATGTCCCAGTTTCCGTTTAATGAGCATCCTTGTTAAATGCTTAGAATACAAAATTAGTAAGACCAGACCCTCCTTTCCAGGGAGCCTGGGGGGAGGAAGTGATGAATTCACTGAGAAAACAGGTCAGGTATCATGTGAGAAAAGAACTCCGAGCCTTCTGTGGGAATTGATGGACTCATCAATCCCAGCAGTGCTTGTAACAACACATCTCCCCAAAGCCAAGAACTCAGTGACTTCTTGGGACCAATGATACATAAGACTTACTGACTACTTCCTATGAGCCCGACTTTATTTGGTTTACCTCATTTAATCCTCACAATGGCCCAAGGAGGATTCTCTTTTTTAGGCTGTCCCCAGAAGCAGATCCTGAGATGATGATTCAAGTGCAAATTGTTACTATGGGTGGGGTATAGGGAACTGATGCAGGGAAAGGAAGGCATTACCAAAGGTAAGTTATCAAACAGCTTCTACTATGGTGTCCGGAACTTAATCCTACAGGGAACATCTGGGAAATGATACAAAGCACATTTCTCTAATTTATCATGTAATTTACTATGATGATGATGGTGATAACGGTGATGGTGATAACGGTGACGGTGATAACGGTGATGGTGAGAATGAAGATGATGGTGATGGTGATGGGGGTGGCGGTGATGGTGGTGATGACAGTGATGATGATGGTGATAGTGATGGTGATGATGGTGATGTTGATGGTGGTGATGATGGTGATGATGGTGGCGATGGTGATGTTGATGGTGATGAAGATGATGGTGATGATGATGGTGGTGCTGGTGATGATGACGATGATGATGGTGATGTTGATGGTGATGATGACAGTGATTATGAATGATGGTGGTGATGATGGTGATGAAGATGATGATGACAGTGGTGTTGGTGATGATGATGATAGTGATAATGATAATGATTTCTTTTTTAAGTATTGAAGTATATTTTGTATTTTGGTGGGGCTTTTGTCTCCCTATAATAAATTTTTGGATATTAAAAGCCCCCAAGTAGAAGATTCAGTTAAAAATTTTAAAATTACATGCTGTTTACATGACAAATAGATAAATTCATCCCAAGTATGCTTTGAAATCAGAGAAATCCAGTCTGATCTTTTATTCCTCCCACAGCATGGCTGTAGGATATTCATCCCAATGAAAGCAGAAGTTAATACTGCGTTGACTCACCTAGCACAGGCGGACACACTGCAGCCCCCAGTAAACCTTTGCTGAGTGAAAGATGGGTGTAGACCAACGGAGTCAGCGAGGACCCTGTGGGAGCCCAGAGGGCCTTTTGTGTTAGGAACTGTTAAGTTTCAGGACAGGTTTTGTTTGTTTTGTTTGTAAATATTTGTATTAGAGTACAACATACATATAGTGAATTGTGTAAATCCTAACTGTGCATCTTGAATTCTTCGAAGTGAGTATATCCACGTCACCACCACCGAGATCAGGGTATGGGGCATTGCCTGACCCCAGAAGCCTTCCTCGTGCCTGTTCCCCATCATCATCCCCCAGAGCAACCCCATTCCTGACACCTTGCACCATTGCCTAATAGAAAACATCGTTTAAATGCATCTTGCGATGTGACTCTTTTGTCTGGCTTCTTTTGTCAAAATTACATACGTGAGAGTCATTCGTGTTCTCTCATGTCGTGGTACTTCATTGCTATGTAGATTCCATTATATGAATACAGTATGATTTGTTTACCCATTCTTTTGTTGTTGAACATTTGAGTTATTTCCAGCTTTTTGTTATAATAAAGGTGTTACGAACACTCTGGTACATTTCCTTAGTGGATACAGGTACTGATTTTTCTTAGGTGTTTATCAAGGCATGGCATCCCTCAGTCCCAGGGGAAGAGCGTGTTTAGCTGTAATAGGGTCCGACACATAGTTTTCCAGAGTAGCGTGCAATGGTGCACTCAGCTGGCAGTGAGTGTCCTGGGTCTGCAGTCAGTCATATGTGGGTTGACATCTTATTCTTGCTGCTTTTGTGTCGTGCGATATTAGACCTTTGTGAGGCTCAATAACTTGCCCTTTGACGGCTACGAAATGGGAATCATAGTTTGTTTACTTTACGTGTGTAGAATGCATGTGTTTACATACATAGAGAAAGAACATAGTGCAGTCCTGGCTTTTGGTACATACTAAAAAATGATGGCTGTGATTATTCCTACCAGTATTTATCTAGAATATTTAGTGACCACGGTATCCTCTTCTGAAAATATGGTGTAATTTTTTCATTTTCATGTTTTACAGGCATCAAGATGAAGGTTATGACCCGGGGCGGGCGCCGGGGGTCTGAACCCATGCAGGCGCCCGCCCTCTTGGGGACTCCACAGACTGTTTCACACAGTGTAATTTTGTAGAACATGGATTTCCCATGAAAGCCCTCTCAAGGGTAGAGTATTCTCCATGACAGAAAACATCAGTCAGCTATAATTATCATTCTAGCCAAGCACGTAACTAGGATTAGCTAAACATGCAGTCATGAAAAATGCCTAAGAGGTTGAAGGTTTTTCTCCTCTTTCACACAGCTGTTGGGGCCACTAGTAAGTGTCCTGCCAGCTCCAAGTCCTGCCCGCCACCCCCCGCCCACCCCGCCATCGCTGGGACGTGCCCGGCTCTGCTGCATCTCAGGATCTCCACCGGCACCGTCTGCCTTTCCTCTGCCTGGTGACTGTGTTTTCAGCCCAGCCCAGGGCTCAGAGACCTCAGCAGCACCCTTCCTCCTGCTGCCCCCTGAGCTGCAAAGGGGGTCAGCTCCCCGCCCTCACGCAGGTGTCTTGCCTCTGCCACCTGCTGGTTACCTTTGCTTCCCCTGTTGCTCTACAGCCATCTCAAAGCCAGGGATTTTGAAGTTCACATTTGTCTCCCCCGACATCTCTGAGACCCCTCCTAACTCTAAACTTCTACCCTATTCCGTTATGGTGTTGAAGGTAATCTCATTGGACGCTGACTGTGTTTCGAATCCTTTAGGGAGATGGGAGAGCAGTGGTCAAGCGTGTGTGGGCTCCAGGTTCAGAGAGTTCGCTGGAATCTGCCTTGACAGCTTCTAAGCTGCGTGGCCTTGGTCAGGCTGCTTGGCCTCTCTGGGCCCCCGCTGCCCATCTACAGTGGAGGGTGCCCTGGGGATTCAGCACACCCGTGATGGGCGCCTGGCTTCCACAGACAGGGAGGCTGACAGTCTGCTCCAAGGCGCTGACGACAAGGCCCTTTGAGAACCAGGTTCCAGCAGAAGATGGTGACTTAATTGTCAGGAAAGCCAAAGACGTGGCCTCCAGACCCAGGGGTGTCTGGGTGAGAACCTTCCTGGGGACCCATGGGAGGCTATCATTGTATCAACTGCAGAGACCTGTGTGGTCAAAGGACGAAAACGTAGAAATAAATCAAGAGTAGAAGAGAAAAATTTTACTTTTTGGTAAATGTCCAAAGGCTCCCTCCTCTTCTTGCCCCAGCACCTGACATGCCTGAAAATTGTTGATTTTTCTTAAAGGCCGGAATCAGAAGGACGGAACGACATCACCTGGTTTCCCTCAGTGGAATTCAACCTCGGGTTCCTGAAGGTGCCCAAAGAGGGGCTGTGCGGGTGGAACTTTTAACTCTCCATCGTCCGGCCTGTTATTCCCAAGTGCTTGTGAAAAGATTTCTCTAAACCTGACGTTTTGCTCCTTCTTTTCCCAGACCTGAATTAATGAAATAATAGGAAAAATTAGCCAATATTGCCTGGCTGGCAGAAGCCATGTAATAATTGCAGACATGAGGGGGTGCACTGAGGGGGGCGTCTAGCCCCCATTAGCAGGTTTCCACACAGTGGTGAAAAGCTGCAACTTCACGGGCTGGCTGGGGCCATCAGCCCTGGTCAGGTCCACCCTCCCAGACTCTGTAGTCCAGGGGAAACATTTCGGGTTTCACAAGAGATCAACAGCTTCAGAGAATACAAAGAGATACTCCCACAAATGACAGAAAGAAAACCACCACCGACAGCACAACGGAAAACTGTGCAAAGCAACCCAGCTCAGCCTCCAGGGATTCAGTTGACAGCCAGCAGGGCATGGCTCATCAGTCACCCAGGAGAGCAGAGGACATCAAACATTTTCCCAGGGGCAGGGGGCCCAGGCTCCTCCTCCAGGGAAGGTTTATGGTGCTTCTCCAGAGGGTCTGACTCCCTTGCCAGTGTCTTTGAGACCCGGATGCCCTTCTCTATGTGGGGACCTGGCAGGGTGACTAACTGTCCTGGTTTGCTCATCACTGAGGGGGATTCTGGGCCATGGGACTTTGGGTTTTAAAATCGAGGCAGTCCCAGGCAAACCCTTGGCTGTGGGACTGTGGTGCTATAACCAGAAAAGTCCCAAGTAAAGTAGAGGAGTTGGTGCCCTGGGTCTGGGCGAGGCAGGCAGGTGGATCGATTTTGCTCTGTGCCTGTCCCCTCCCTCCTGCCGGGCTGCCTCAGCCTCACACCCCATGTGTCGTGGCTCCTGGGCCAGCCTGAGGTCTCATGTCCTCACAGCGGCCCTCATCCTGCTCCTGCAGCCGTCGCTCCTGGATCCCCTGACTCAGGCTCTGACCAGCAGGGGTTGCCTTTGCCCTGAGGTCCACCTCACCCTGAGGCCAGGCCCTACCTTGGTGCTGCTGTTTACTGATTTCAAGGGAAGCGTCCAAATGAAGATGGGGATGGGAAGTGGCCCCTCCCTCTATGGCAACTCCCACCTCTCCACCTTGGTTTCATAACAAATCCTCTGATGGTGAAACCCCTCAAAGAAATCACCTGAGTTGTGTCCCTGGGCCAGGGCCAGGGCATGAAAATTAAAGTCTACTGAACTCCTCTGTGGCCTAAATGCTTCATCAGTAATCCTGCCCTGAGACCCTGGGAATGTCATCTCACTCCTCTGATCCCCTCAAATGTAAAATGAACCCATGACAGTGCCCACTTTTTAAGGTGTTTGTAAAGACATGTGTGAAGCTCTGCGTCTAACCCTGGTGCAAGTAAACACAAAGAAGAGTTAGTTCTTCTTATTGCTTCCTCCCTTCCTCCATCCACCCATCCAGTCACTCACTCGTTCATCCATCGACTTATCCACCCACCCCTCCATCCATCCATCCATCCATCCATCCATCCATCCACCCAACCATCTATCCATCCACCTACCTGTCCATCCATCCATCCACCCACCCATCCATCCATCCATCCATCCATCCACCCAACCATCTATCCATCCACCTACCTGTCCATCCATCCATCCACCCACCCATCCATCCATCCATCCACCCACCCACCCATCCATCCATCCACCCAACCATCTATCCATCCACCTACCTATCCATCCATCTATCCATCCATCCACCCATACATCCATCCACCCATCTCATGAGACCCTCTTCTGGTAACTGTAGACTTGTTATAAACAAGACAGACAATGTCTCTGTCTCCATTGAGCCTATATTGTAGTGGAAAGACCTAAAAATAAACAAGTAAACAGATAAAGTTACTTCCAGTGTGGGAAATACTGGGAGGAAACAAACACGGTGTGGGGGGTGGGGTGACAGCCAGTTTTAGAAGAGTAGTTACGGGAGGCTCTCTGAGGTACTGAGACCAGAAAGAGCAGGACGTGGTCAGGGAAAGTGGTGGGTGGAGCCATGCATTCCTACCTCCTCAGGCCCTGGGAGGACAGAGGTCTGTGAGTGAAGGATGGAAAAGGAGGTGAGCGGAGGTCCTTGCATGGGCTTGGGGGTCACAAGATGACATGCCACAGGAAGCCTGCCAGGCCCTCAGGCCCTGTGGCCTCCGGGGGACACTGAGGTCCAGCCCCCTGCAATGAGAGCCGCTGGAAATGCTAAGGAAGGAGGGAGAGTGTGAGTGGCTCTGAGAAGATTCTGGGTGGAGAGTGGGTTGGAAGGTGCAAGTATAGAATTGAGGGTCCAAACAGGACTGTCTGGTGGTCGCCTGGGCACAAGTGGTGATACCTGGATGAAGGGGAGGCATGGAGACACACAGAGGGGCAGGTCTGTGATAGTCTGCATGGACGGGGACTGGTGGGTGTGGACCACAGCGAGGCATCAGAGGTCACAGCCAAGTTCCCGGCTGGACATTGGGGGATGCAGCTGCCACTGCCTGAAGTGGGGGCCTCAGGGTTGCGGGCGGGAAGAGCTTGGTTAAGGGGTAAACGGGCCGGGAACATACGCCCTTTCTGTGCTGTCAGGGACCCAGAGACCTCACGTGGAGGCGTCAAGTTCTCGGTTGGAAGTGTGAGTGGGGTCACACAGGGAGATCCCGGGAGACGTGTAGCTGAGTGGAGAGGCTGTGCTCAGGATGAGGATGTCGGAGACGGTGATGCGAGGGGACAACCTGCTGGAACGGCAGCCTGGGAGAGGGGTGGGCTCTTGCTCCCGCCCTGCTGTGGTGGGTGGCACCTCAAGGGGCTGGTCCAGGGGGAGTGCATTGAGGGGGGGAGGGCGGAGCAAAGCAGAAGTCTGAGAGCGCAGCAGGGATGCGGCAGGGATGCCGAGGAGTTGCAGTGGGGAAGGTGGGAGGAGGGGCTCCTGGAGGAATTCCCAGTTCAAAGCTGCCTCCACGCCCTGGGGCATAGGGTGAGCCCCCGCTCTGGCCTGCAGGCAGCTGTCTTCTGATTCACCCAGAGGCCCCCTCCCAGGACTACTGCCCTGGGCTGTCAGATTCAGAACTTCAGGGGCAGAGTCTCTGGGCCTGTGACTGTCGTGGCCTCACTGGTGTGGCCTCGGGAAGGGGAGATGCTTTGACAGGAACTTTGTATTGAGTTCTAAACAACTGACCCGACTCAGGGCGTTTCTGCTTCTCCCTGGGCAGTGAGGGACAGGAAAGTGGGTCGGGGGTGGTCCTAACTTTTTCATGACTGGGGGGCAGGGGAGAAAAAGGGAGGGGATGCTGTTCCTGAATCTTCCTGGGACTGGGCCACCTAGTCCCCCCTCCCCTCCCAAAAAAGGACGGGGCTGGGGAGGGAGCCGCCTGCAACTTCTCCCAACCACACAGTATTTTCACTCAGGATCTGCCTCTACGTGGAGATAATTATGTTATTGAGTAAAAATTTCCCCCAATAAAAGTAACGAATTTGCCCTACTGAGAATTTTATAGGGGACATGAGCTAAAGGCAACATTCTAAGTGGTTGTCGGGGGGAAAATATAAAACCTGTAGTTAGGTGTCCAAGTCTATTTCAAAATGCCAAATCAGACTCATTATTCCTGAAGATTTCTAGCATCCAGTTCAGATGGGCTGGGCCAGCAGAGACGGCCCATCCGGTGTGAAATGAATCTCGCCTTCTTATCTCCGGGGAATTTGCTTCGACAATGAAAGCTCCGAGAAGTGATAAATATGTCCATTGATCTTTTAGCTCACGTGCTTTCCAGGTGATTGTCTTCAGATAATGTAAATTCCTCCTCTTCCCTCTTTGTGGCCCTGTAGGGTCAGGGGTGAGATGGGACTGCCCACAGAAGGATGCCGGGAAGCGGGTTCTCCCCAGGTCAACAGCACATCCCAGATCATCCTAGGTGCTCCGTCAAGCTTCCTCACCTGGTGAAGATCATCTCTGCCCCTTGGCTGGGGACTCAGCAAAGGTGGGAAGTCCGCTGCCAGCCCCTGGCCCAGAGCCTGACCCACGGGACGCTGACCTGGCAAGGGAGTGAGAGCCACGCCTTGTCCCCCCATGAGCTGGGCCCCCAGAACCAATACTGGAGGCATTTCTCCCCTGCTTATGTTTTCCCTGCCTAACAGGGATTTTCCTGCAAGGTGTCTGCATCCGGGCCTGTGGGTGACAAGTTTGGGGTGGATGTCTTATAACGGAGCCTGAGGTTTGTTCTAGCCAGGTGTGGTAGGACATGCGTCAGGAAGGAAAAAGTTTATACTCACAGATCCAGAAACAGGAGGTGTGCCACAGAGGGCTACATGGAGAAGCACCAGGGCCAGCCAGGGGGCAGGGGGCAGGGGGCAGGGGGCAGGGGGCAGCGGCAGGGTGGGGAACATGGGCAGAATCCTCTACTGTGGTTTTTGCAAAAAGGAATGGGTGACGCAGGGTAAAAAGACACAAGACTGCCTAGGTTTGTTTGTTTTTTTCCATTATAGTTTATTACAAGATATTAAATATAGTTCCCTGTGCTATACAGTAGGACCTTGTTGTTTATCTATTTTATGTATAGTAGTTTGTATTTGCTAATCCCAAATTCCTGATTTATCCTCCCTTCCTTTCCCCTTTGGTAACCATAAGTTTGTTTTCTATGTCTTGAGTCTGTTTCTGTTTTGTAGATAAGTTCATTTGTGTCATATTTTAGATTCCACATATAAGTGATATCGTATGGTATTTGTCTTTCTCTGTCTGACTTCCTTCACTTAGTATGACAATCTCTAGGTCCATCCATGTTGCTGCAAATGGCATGATTTCATTCTTTGTTATGGCTGAGTAGTATTCCATTGTGTATCTGTACCACACCTTCTTTATCCATTTCTCTGTCAGTGGACACTTAGGTTGCAAAAGCTGAACTCCCCCAGCCTTCCACTTACTCTCTCTTGGTAAAAGACAAGCCAGAAACCTCTGAGTCATCCTTCACTCTTCTTTCTTTCGTACCCTCCACCCGACTGATGAGCAAATCCTGTCTGCTCGAGTTTCACAACGTTACTAAAACCTGACCACCTCATCCCAGCTCCACTGCACCCATGCTGCTCCGAGCTGAGGACTGGCTAGTTTGAATCGTTTCAGTGGGCTCTGGGGCATCGGGGCTGCCTCTAATTGTCTGTATCTGGCCCTGGGTGATTGGGGCAGGGGAAAGTGGTCCTGAGTGTGAGCTGATGGATGAATGTAGGCTCTGGACTGGTCAGTCTGTGTATGAAAGGAGCACAAGTCCATTTACCATCATTTCTAGGGATTGGCTGGCCCTGGGAGGGGCTCTCCAGGGTCAGCAAGGTACCAGATGTCAGAACCTCAGAAATACAGAAAATAAAAAGCTTGGGTAATACGGGGTGGGAGGTGGGCACCTTGGGGCTGAGGGGATGGAATATCACAGTCCTCTTTTCATGGAGCGTTTATCTAGACCAGGGTCTTTGATACATTAACTAACTTGTTTTGTGCTATGACTCTAAGAGGAGGGTAATATTATACCCACTTCACAGATGAAGAAACTGCGGCTCAGAAAGGTTTACTGAGCTGTCTGAACTCATGTAGCTACTAAGTGGTCCCTTGGGGTCTGCGCCAGGTTCCCCCCCACGAATGACTCCCCAGCCCGGGGCCTTCCCCAGAGCCCCTCCTGCTCTGCATGTCTGTCTTCCCCTTTGGTGAGCCCTGGATCCTGGATGGAAACCCAGCCTCCCGCCTCCAGCTCAGGCCCGTCCCCGTCCCACCAGGGACTAAACTACACTAAAGTGATTGATTGATTGATTCATTCATCCCACTAGTGAGCACTGAGTGGCTCCCAAGTGCCAGGCGCAGACCGCAGCCCGGCCAGGGAAGCGGAGCTGACCGTTTGCAGGAGAAATAGAATCTCGCGCCGCTGGTGCCAGCAGGGAGCCCAGGCTGGGAGAAGCATGAGCTGAGGCCTCCCCAGAAACACACAGGTGATTCATGGTTACGTAGCTGTGCACTCCTGCGTGGGAGGGAGGGAGGGCCGGCTGCTCCCACGAAGGGATGCGAACGTCTTCCCCACTCGCTTGGCCTCTGAACTTCAGTCTTGCAGGAATCGATCAGCTGCGTCTGGACACGAGGTGCAAACTGGCCCGAGGCACACCTGCAGCTGGGCAGGCCGCCCAGCCTGCCGACGAATCCCTAGTCTCCTCCCGCTCATCACCTGGCACCCAGCGCGCTGTCTCCCGTGTTTATTCCAGCCCTCGGTGGCGCTCTGGATGCCGTTGTAGTGTGAGCGGCTGTGACGACCTGCCTCGGTCACGCAGACACAGGGTGGTTTGCGCTGTCAGCCGCCAGCCCTGAGCTGGAGGCCCAGCCCTGTCCTGGACCCAGTCCCTGCTGGATATTGCAACCCTGTTCATGGAGGAATGAGGGAGTGATGGGGCGGGGTGGGGGGGGGGGGCGCGTGCAGGTGGTGACCCAGGGACCACGGAGCCGTGGGTCCAGTTCCACTTGCAGCTGTCCAAAGTGATGTGGATGGAGACTGGCCTCTCTTCTTCGATTAAATCATTGCTTTTAGAAGAAGTATGGCTTTTCCTCTTGAGGCCTTTTGGGAACTCAGCTGCATCGGGCCTTGCGAGAGGTGATGTTTCTCAGACCCCACACATGCATTTGTGTTCCTGAATGTGTCCTCTTGTCTGTCCCTCTAGTGTCAAGTCTCAGGACCCAGAGGAGAACATCTCACTGAAAATCAGTGTCCTAATGGCATCTTCTGCCGTGGAAACTTCCAGTTGCCCTTTGAAGCTCATGCGCCAGGTTGGCCAGGGAGGATGGAGGGAAACGATGGTGCACCGTCCTCGCGGTCCCAGAGCCAGAGCTGAGGCTGGGGCCTCCTCCTCGCTTCCCTTAAGACACCACCTCACTAAGGTGACACCAGGAAGGGACAGGGGCTCAGGAGGGGTCGCAGTGGCTGCTGGGGGCTGTGGGGACCACTGAGGCTGCCATGGGTCATGGAAGCAGCGTCTCAGCCCCAGTGGGCCTCCACTGACCTCAGGAGGGTCGCCAGCGCCAGACAGGTGGGAGCCAACTCCCCTGTCCTCCTGTTGCTGAGTGGCAGCTGCGAGCAGAGGAAGCCTGCGTAGCCCTCACCCCCGCCTTAGTGTAGGCTTCCAGCTGCCATGCCAGACAGACAGACAGCCAGACAGACAGAGGCGGGAGGTGGGCCAGGTTCTCAGGACACCAGCCTTCCTCTAGTTGGTCTTCTCTGCTCCAGATGTTCTCTCCGCCCTTCCTCCCAGGGCCTTGCTGCTCCTTGCCCCAGAACCTTCTGGAAGCAAGCCCACTCCCACCCCCAGGGCTCTTCCAGTCCCTCCTCTTCTATGGCATTTCCACCCTGACCTGTAAGTGCTGACAGAGTCCCCATTTCTGTTGCTAGTTGGGGCATCTCAGGGGCCTGGACTCTCTCTCCGGCTGTCACTCCTTTTAGACCTCGACCCAGGCTGGCCCCCCACTGTGTGCTTGGTAAATAGTCGGGTGATGGGTGAATGAGGGAGTCCTAGGTCCCTGGGTGCCATGTTCAGGCTCTAAGGGGCTGACTGAACCCAGATGTTCCATCAGAAGCATGAACACACGCAGGGAGTTCCAGGGGTCTGGAGGCTGGTCAGTCACAGGGACAGTGCAGGTGGGGGTCGCTGAGGGGGCCATGGCCACTCGGGTCAGCTGGAGGGGCTTCCTGGAGGCCGTGTGTCTCCCCTGGGGCTGAGGTCTGCAGGTAAGAGGCCAGGCTCCTCCACCCTGAACTTGTGTCGTGCCCCCCGGTTCCGTCTGCACGTCCCGCCACTTGCCTGAAACAGCCCAGGTGCAGATAAGTGGACAAAGGGGACAGTCCAGGAGGTCTGGCTGGGCTGTGACAAGTGGTGTCCAGACACGGGCTTCTGCTCTGCACGAGGTGACTGACATGGCCCCGTTTCTCTTGGAATAAAAGCCACAGTCCTCAGGCAGGCGCCCGAGGCCCTGTAGGGTTCCCTGTAAGAAGTTGCCACAAATGTAGCAGGTTAAAACCACACAAATTTATTAGTTTAGAGTTCTGGAGGTCAGGAGTCCTAAAATCAAGGTCCTGGCAGGGTTGGTTCCTTCTAGAAACCCCGGGGGAGAGTCGTTTCTTGTCTTTCCCAGTTTCCTGGGTTGGTGGCCCCTCCTCCATCTTCCAATCTCTCCCCTCCTCCAACGTCTACATCTGACTCCAATGCCCCTGCCTCCCTCCTGCCAGGACCCTTGTGATGACGATTAGACCACCTGGGTAACCCAGCAGAATCTCCCCATCCCACGACCCTTAACTTAATCACATCTGCCAAACCCCTCTCACCATGGAAGGAACAGAGTCACAGTCTCCAGGGCGTGGCTGTCTGAGGGGCCATTGTTCAGCTGGCCCCAGCCCCCTTCCCCGTGACCCCTCTGCCCCCCCCCATTGTTCCTCCCTTCTTTCTGCTTCACATTGACCTGCTTGCTCTTACTTGAGTGTGTTGGGCTGCTCCTGCCCCAGGGCCTTTGCACACACCATTCACTCTGCCCAGGGAGGGTGCTCTTTCCACAGCTGTCCACACGGGCTGCTCCTACTGCTTTCAGGTCTCCATTCAAATGCCCCTCGTTAGCTCCCCCACCCCCTCGACTGCCCTCGGGTCCTCTCCCCCGCGTCACCTTTTGCTTTGTGTTTCGCATCATTTAATAGTCTTTGTGCTGTCCAGCACGATGGCCACTGGCCACGTGTGGCTGTTTTAACTATAAATGAATTAAACGTAAATAAAATAAACAACTCCTGTTCCTAGTTACACTGGCTGCATTTCAAGTGCTCAGCACCCAGACATGCAGTGCAGATACAGAGCAGTTCCGTTGTTGCAGGAAGTTCTCTTGGGCAGGGCTGCCCTGTCCGGTCCGTGCACACAGACGGTACATCACGTACGCATATCCTCAGCTAGAGCGTGAGCCGCCTGCGAGGACAGAATTGCTGTCTCGTTTGTCCTCGGCTGCGTTCTTGGCTTCTAGGACAGCACCTCGCACCAGAAGCTCAGAGGCAGTTGTTGAAATGATGACCCTGTCACCAGAGCTCTGTCTGCATTGAAGACCGTGTCCCTTTGGGGCTGCCTATCCCCCATGGGGCCCCATCAGCAAGGCCGCCAGCCCCACCGCCCCATGTATGCAGCCTCCCCAGCATTCCCTCTGGCGCTCGGTGACTGCACTTTCCTGCTCATGGGAGTTAGGTGTGGCTGTGGGACTTCCAGCCAGTGAGTGGAGGTGACTTGACAGCTCCAGGTGGAAGCTTGAAGAGCCAGTGTGTGATTTGTCTGCCTCTGCTTCCCTTGGCCACAGGGACCCGCAGCACCCCAGGCAGTGGTTGTTCTATCGGCAGAGCAGGGCCCCCACTTGAAAGCCCTGAGACACGGGGGTTGTTTTTCGCACAGCTTGACCTAGCTCACCCTGACCGATGCAAGTGCCGGTCCTGTGCCAGGCTCTGGGAGACTCCATGTGCTACAAGGTGATTTCTCTTGTTACCAGACCCATTGTAAGTGAATAAACAGAGGCTGGTGGGGACTCAAGGACAGCCCAAGGTCAGTCCACATGTGCATCCTCATACTGGGGCTTGGTGCCTCCTGCCTCAGCTCTACCATTGCTTCTCCACCCTGGTTGCCTTTCTGTCCTGCCAGACAATGAGGTTCAAATGGGAGCGGATTTGGGGGTGTCCAGGTCAAATCATTTCTTATATTCTGGGGCTCAGCACAGTGTTGGGCCCGCCAACATGGGGTCACTGTTGGAAGGAAGTGAATTTGCGGTTAGATTGTGAAGACAGTTGGAAGCAGGTGCAAGGGAAGGAAAAACTTCTTTTTTGCCTCTAAACATCATAGATGCATTGACTGGTACCCTGCACACTGGATGGAGGAAAGACCGATTAACAAGAGAAAAACAAAAAAAGGTTGCTAACACATGCATCGTGGAGAACTCAGAGATGAGTAACTCAAAGGGGTGGTTAGAACTCAGGCTTACATAACATTTAACAAGAGAAGAACAGATTCCTAGGGAAGTGACAAGACAAAGGAACTAGTCCTTGAGTTTCTAAGGCAGCAAGTGGTGGGAGGACAAATACATGGGGGACCTAGTGGGAGGCAAGGGCCAGTGAGTGAGGTTTGTGGTGTGGATTCCTCTGGGCTGATCAGGGCCCAGCGTGGACTCCAGTGATTAGCTTCTGTCCCTCCTGACTGGGGGGAGAGGGACACCTTCACAAATCTGTGTCCTGTTTTAGGTAAATGGGGAGAGGACAAAGGGCTTTTCTTGTATCTGCTTCTTCTCAGTTGCTTTCAGCTCAAAATAATTCCTATGCCAAAGTAGCCTCTGTTGGGGTGTCCTATTCTGCTCCCCTTCACAGGTTAGGGGAGACTGTAGCATCTGCTGTGGGGTTCAGCCTGGGAGCAGAGACTCCCTGTGCCCTTTGCAGAAGGTACTGTGGCAGACGTGGCCCACAGCTGTTGAGGCTGCAGAGTGGCCGGGGATGCTGTGCGTGACCGGCGTGGCGTCTATCTCCGTGGCACGCACACTCTTGCTCTTCCCTACTGATCCGTTTCCACCAGGTTCACATTTAGTCTGAGGGCTGCTGCCTCGAGTTGTTTCACACGTGCAGGCTTTGCTGGGCTTCTCGTGTTCCAGTAACTCTTACCTGACCTTTCTCTCTCTCTCCTTCCCTTTTGCAAACTAGCTCAGCATCACAATTCAAGACCTGTGAACACGGTTTCCATCCTGAGCCCGGTACCTTTCTCCCAGCCTTCTTTTGGAAGGAGTGGCTGATCCGCTTAGAACTTAAACGTTCTCCCGTACATTGGTTCTTAGCCCATCAGCATAAATGCCCAGCGAGGAAGCGTGGGTTTCCCTCCACATCGGCACCGGGCTCGACTCCCAAGTGCTGGGGTGCACTAGCATGGTATGGGGGGGTGTGCAGGCTTGGGTTTTCTAGGTTCGCTGAGCTGGTGTATGCCCTGCTTCCTTCTCCAGAGCTGGAAATATTCTGCACATGCATCTGAGGTCTTCTCCAGTGTGGACTGGCCTGAGGGATCCCCTAGCCCGTGGGGGCCTCTGAGCACAAGCAGAGAGCTCATGGCCTTTGAGGTGTCCCCTGAGGCCGGCCAAGGCTCAGGCCCAGCCCTCCCTCCTGCAGGATGGGGTCTCACTCAAGCCGTGTGGAGGAGTCCCTCGCCCCCGGGGAGGGTGGTGAGCTTCGATTTCCCTTGTGCTGGCAACTCCCCAAGGCTTCTCTGAAGTTCTGATCAAAGGATTTCACTCCCTCCAAACTGCACAGACACACACAGAGTACCCAAGTCTGCAAAGATTTTAGGGCTTTGTGGAACCCCCAAGGTTCATCCAGCAACCTCTTTCTCTGAATTAAGATTCCCTAATCTAGAGGAATTTTACCTGAGCACTGGGGCCCCTGCCTGCTGTTACTTCCCGTTGGTGCATCCCAAACACCACGTGTGTGTGCATGCGTGCATGAGGCTGTTACCGACCAGGGCTCTTGGCCTCCTTAATCAACAGAAATTGATAAGAGGCCAGACAAGAAACTCAGGCAAGGCTTTACTGGGGCTCCTGCTGCAGCAGGGAGGAGTGAAAACAAGTAACAGGTTCCCTTGCTCGCTCCCCGAGGGGGGGCAAGCTGTTTCCTCATATGGTGTGAGGGGAGGGGTGTGTCCATGGGTCGGGCGGTTGGTGGGGGTTAGGTGGTCTGCCCACCCCTTTGGTGGTGTTGCGTGCAGGGTACCATGCGCAGTGCCCTGCTTTTGCTCCCAACACAATTTTTTGCTCCCACTCTTCAGAAGTGGCAGCCGGGCTTTTGGTCTCTTTGCGTCTTGCTGTCCATAACTTGCCCCAACTGCCCATGTATGCAGTTATCTTTCGTCCCTTATAGTGTCTTTGTACTTTGTTGCTGGAGGAGACGTTTGTCCAGGTGCAGGCACTGCATCAAAGGGTCCCAGGCCCCAGGTCCCAACCTGCCTCTTGGCCACTCTCACCCCCGAGTTGGAGGGACCAGGTGGAAAGGCCCAGAGGGCTGGGCGGCTGCCGACCAGAACACCTGCTGGGCTGCGTCCTGTGAGGAGGACGGCTCCATCCCTGGCTCTACTCTTCCCTCCTCTGCTCGTTGTTCAGGTGGAGATGCTCAAGACGTTTGATGAAGCTGTTGGGAGCTGTGAAGAAGGCTGGACGCCTGCCGCGCCCCGAGCACGGCCCCACCCTCGGGCGACTTTGACGCAGAACAAGGCCTGGAGGACAGGCGTCCCCTACAGAGGGTGGGCAGTGGCCGGGGCTGTGGGAGCCTGACCTGGGGACATGGCAGCCCCATCCCCACGGTCCTCTCTCCCTCCCGGATCCCTGCGAGATGATGCTGTCACGTGGCAGCTCAGGCCTGACCTGCAGTCTCCGCTTCTGCCTGGGGCTTCGAGGGCCTCCAGCCATGTGACAAAGAGCAAAGAGAAGGCAGAAGGGGGCCAGAGACAGGGCATCTGGCAAGTGGACACGTCCCCTGTGGAGGCACCAAATCTCTCTTCAGTCTCACCCTGAGACCCGGCTACCGGGGGGGCTGGGGCCTCATGATTTATCCTTCCCGCCAGGAGGAGGGTAGGATGGAAACTGCTGTTGGAGCTGATGGCCAGGAGCAAGCAGCACCCGCATCCCCGGATGAGGGCAGAGGGACCAAGGCTGGACATGTCCCCGGCCCTGCGAGCCCAGCATGGATGCTATCCAAATCCCCGGATGAGGGCAGGGGGACCAAGGCTGGACATGTCCCCGGCCCTGCGAGCCCAGCATGGATGCTATCCACATCCCGGATGAGGGCAGAGGGACCAAGGCTGGACATGTCCCCGGCCCTGCGAACCCAGCATGGATGCTATCCACATCCCGGATGAGGGCAGAGGGACCACGCTGGACATGTCCCCGGCCCTGCGAGCCCAGCATGGATGCTATCCACATCCCCGGATGAGGGCAGAGGGACCAAGGCTGGACATGTCCCTGGCCCTGCGAGCCCAGCATGGATGCTATCCACATCCCGGATGAGGGCAGGGGGACCACGGCTGGACATGTCCCCGGCCCTGCGAGCCCAGCATGGATGCTATACTGGCCTGCAGCGGAGGTGATGTCCTCGACACGGGAGGGGTGCAGAAGAGCCAGGGGACCTGGGGAACAGGAGACTGCCTGGCCATAGGGCTTTTGGGCAGAGACTGGACTTGTGCGACCCTTTGTGTGCGTGGTTGGCCGGGATTGGAAGGGCCTGCAGGAGTCTGGGCGGCCCTGAGCCAAGGGCGTCCCCTGATGCTGGCTCCACCACTCACCCGCCTGGGCGTCAGGCAGGTTTCGTCACCCCCTCTGAGTCACCTGTAAACGCGGTCAGCACCTGGGCCCCCCTTGAAGGGTGGGCATGCCACAGAAGCAGACAGGTGATCACAGTGCAGCCCCGGCATGGGTGCAGATTCGGAAACACACAGCAGCTACTGCTTCCGTGATTGCTGGTGGAATCGGGCTATTGGAGGTTCCCACGGGAACTGGGCGAACTGGAATGCTTAGCCCAGAAGTAAAGACTCTTTCTTTCTGACCGCTCAGAACTTCCTGGGTGGAGTGGGCTGACGTGGGTCTCCCCAGAGTCTGGCTGGCCTCAGAACAGGGATGCCCGCAGAAGCATCCAAGTTCAGGTGTGGACAGCAAGATGGACGGGTTTCCAAGCCTCCTCGTGGAGGTGGGAAGATGAGAAGCCACCCGCTGCGTCCTCCTTCCTGTGTCTCTGCCCTCCTCCAGGAAGCCATGCTCTCCTCTGCGCAGTGCCCGATGCTTCTCCCCTGCTGCCCCGTGGGCTCTGCTGAGCGGCTGCAAGCATGGGGCCTTGGGAGTTGCTGGGCTGCTGGGTCATTCACAAGGAGGGAGGGCCCTTCTCTGCAGTCTCTTCCTCAACGGCAGAGCCTACCAGAACCCCGGGCTCTCTGTCATCAGGGCTGCTGTCCTGTCCCCACCCTGGGGGAATGGGGAAGTGACGTGGGCCAGGAGTATTTACTTGGGTCAAAGAGAAACACACACACAGGTTGCCCTTGATGGAAGCCAAATGCCGACTTGGAGATGGACGCGGATAAAGCTTTGGAGGAGGAAGCGGTCCGGGGCCGAAAAGGGATCCAGAGTAAAAGTCACTCGTGAAGTCCGCGCGTCAGAGAGGGAGTCTGCAGAGGCGAGGCTGGTGTCCGTCCTGCAGGGACACTTGGAAGAAGAGAGAAAGGGGGCGTCAGCTGAGTGCAGAGCCCTCCTCACTGTCACCGGGGCTAGTGTGTCCCCTCCCGGGCTAGCAGCCGCCTTGACATTTGTTCTCCCCCCACGCCGCGTCACTCGGCTCGTCCCAGACAGAGGCCGGAGCAGGCGCACGGCTATTTCAACGTCTCAACCTTGTCTCTGCCTCGGGCTGAAGCCCCATCTCTGGGGAAGAAGAGGATGAAAGTGGCTTTTCCTGGGCCCCTCTCCCTTGTCACCGAGACCCGGTGAGTGGACAGCCTCGGCTACATGGAGGAAGTAGCACCCGGCTTCCCTGCAGGAACAGCGTGAGGTTTCTGGCAACCTTCTGTGCTTGAGACGTGGTCCTGTCTCCCCACCAAGGGGACGGCGCTGGAGAAGAGATGGCAGCGCAAGGGAAGCTGGGGTAGGTTTTCCTTTCCAAACTTGGTGTCTGCCTGGAGGAGTGGATGTCGGAGAGGATACAGAAGCTGGTTAAAGGCCACTGAAAAACTGGGTTGAAAAAGGGACACCAAACATGGGGCCTGCTCCCTGCCATGGCCCACAGGTCGTGCAGGAAGTGGGGATGGAAAGGATGCTTCCTGCAGACCCGTGACCTTGAGCTGTGGGGCTGTGGGCAGGAGAGGCAGGTGCAGCCCCTCCACCAGGCCGCCTGCTCTCCTGGGAAGTTCACACCAGGAGATGGGTGCCCGCGGTGATGCCACCACTGCCCCCTGTCTCCACTGCACAGCCGCAGCCTGGGCCCCACCAGACAGGGCCAGTTCAGAGGGCCGTGCCTTGTTGTCAGGCTTTCTCGGCCCCGTGGGCTTGTTTGAAAGGTCCATCTCTAAGGACTGCAAGCATAGTCCAGCTCTCACTGCCACCTCCTTGGCCTCGGCTGGGAAGGCTCCAAGAGAATTGTGTCCACGTTTACGCCTCACTTTTTAGCAAAGACCTTGGGGATGTCACAGTCCTTCTGGGGCCCTGGCTTCCAGGCCTGCAGAGGTGGCCTGGATAGGGTGGCCTCTTTAGAGCATCCCTGTCATTGGGGCCATGCCCCTCCCTCCACAGGACACGGGGCTCTGCTTCCCCCCCGAGAGGTTTGGAGCTCAGGCCCAGAGACACCCCTAGGGAACCAAAGCTGGTTCTTTTCTTTGAATGTCCTCAAAACCAGCCAGATTCTCCCCCACCAAAAGGACCAAGACCTCTGGCAGAGTCAGGGCACTTGGGCCCTTGGCAGGGGAGGTCACCCAGCAGCGTCTGTGAACCTCTAGGTTCCAGAGTGTGTGGTCCTGTGTGGTGGCCAGTAGACACGTGTAGCCATGTGAATCTAAAATTAGATTAATGAAATTAAGTTAAAAGCTAACTTATGGCCACACTAGTCACATACCAGATGAGCAGTGGCCATATCATAGAACATGCTTGTCAACCCAGAAAGTTCTATTGGACAGCACTGCCACCCCGAATCTCACCTCCTCTCCTGATTGACAACCTCCCAGCCAAGGCCCGGCCAGGGCTGTTGTCCTTTCGTGGCCAAGCTAAGATTCAGAGATGCCTCGAGGACTTGTGACACTGTCTCCTGTCCCTGCGTGTCCCAAGGGGCCTGTGTGTCAGAGCCAGCCTGGACGAGGGGCAGCAGAAGTGTCCCTCAGGCCTCTGAAGCTGTCGGGCCATTTCCTCTCAATAAACTGAGGTGGGGGTCAGCTGCTGGCTCCCTTATGAAAGTCCCCCTCCAAGAGGCCTCCTGGAGGCCCTCTCTAGGCCCTTCTGGGTCAGCTGCAGGAGGAGGTGGGAAGCTGCCTCTCTGGTGGGGGTCTCAGAGCTGGTGGTCCGCCCGAGGTCAGAGTTGGTCGGACACACCAGCCACCAGGAGCATCATGCCCATGGCCACTGATTCATTGAGGGGACATTTGCAGTGGGCTGTCTGTGTCCCCCTGGCATGGGCATGTTGGAGAGGGAGTTAAACTCACAGACCCCTGTGAGTCTGGGGGTGTGACACCCCTGGTGGTGTCTAAATCCCAACATTCGGATGACGGATGGCTGTGGAGGCAAGCTCTTCACCTGTGAGCATCTCCTGCTACTAGGAAGCTGTGGGTTTGCAGCGTGGCCACACAGGA
The DNA here is from genome assembly GCF_963455315.2 of Globicephala melas. Classification (NCBI taxonomy): domain Eukaryota; kingdom Metazoa; phylum Chordata; class Mammalia; order Artiodactyla; family Delphinidae; genus Globicephala; species Globicephala melas. The sequence goes on along the minus strand of NC_083314.1, from coordinate 185,227,625 downwards.
GATGGCCTTCTCTGTGTTGGGAATCCACCTCAGAACTGATGGGGCTGCTCTTGTTTGGATCCAGTGACAGAGGACGGGCCTGGGTGGCACGGTATTCGGGGTGGCAGCCAGGAGCTGGGAAGCGAGCAGTCCCATCATGTGAAGCTGAAGCCCCTTGGGAGGCGTCGGGGAAAGGGTGGGCTTTCCCTCCCACCGCCCTGGTTCACCTCCCCCTCCCTACTTCACTCTGAGTCCGTTGTCCTGCCTTTAGAATGGGGTAATGACAATGACCTTCCTTGGTTGTCGTGGGAATTACACAAATTAACAGAAAGCAGCCCAAGCCTGGGAGAGAGGGTAGAGGTTAGAGCTCCATGTCTGGGATGCCTGCCTGATGTTTTGACTCTGCTGCATTGCATGGCCTGGGTGACCTCAGGAAAGTCGCCAAGTCTCTCAGGCCCAAGAAAACCTTTCTACTCCAGGGGATTATGGAGCACTGAATGAGATAATGCAGTAAGACATTTACCACCGTGTCAGGAGGGTATTCTGTTCCCAAGTGGAAAGAGCTTCCACATCACAGTAATTCCTTCCCGAGTTCTTTATTTTTTTTTATATATATCATCATTCAATTTATTTTAATGTTATTTGAACAGTACTTTATTGAGGCAGAATCTACATACTGTAAAATGCACAATTCTAAGTGAACAGTTAGTTGAATTTGATAATTGTAACTTACCCAGATCAAGACACAGAAGATTTTCTTCATGCTAGAAAGATCCCTCCTGCTCCTTTATAGTCAGCCCCCCTCGCGCCCTCTGTAGGATCTGACTCCCATCACCATGGATTCCCCTTGTTTGTTCTTGAACGTCACATAAATGGAATCACATAAACGTCACATAAATGAAACGTCACATAAATGTGCTATGTTGTGGGCTTCCTTCATTCCACAGAATGGTTTTGAGGTTCATCCAAGTTGCTGTATGTATCAGAAATTCTTTCTTTCTTTTTTTCCTGAGTTGAATTCCACTGAATGGATATACTGTGGTTTTCTTATTTATTCTCTTGTTGATGGGCATCATTTGGGTTTTTACAATTTTTTGCTGTTGTGAATCTAGATGCTATGAATACACATTCTTGTACAAGTCTTTGGGTGGACCTACGTGTTCCTGGGTCTTGGGTATATACCTAGGAGTAGGACCGCTAGGTCTTAGGGTAAATGCACATTGAGTCATACAAGAAACCACCAAAGAGTTTTCTTAAGTTGTCTGACTGAAATGGAACAGGACCGTATGGGGCCTTCCTAGGACAGAAGCCCCCCATGTCCTCCACCTGCTTCTTGTCTGTAAAAAAACTTTAGCTGAAGAATAAGTTTAATCAGAGAAGTGAGAAAATGAGACAGAAACAGAAACAAAGGAAAACAGTTGAACAGGACAAAATAATAAGAGCTTAGTCATTAAACAAAGCCAAGGACCTTTAGTTCCTCCTTAAGGGCTATAGACAATATTCTGAGCCATATCCTTTGAGCTGTTTTGTAGATACTGAAACCCCTACCAGGTGGAAGAAGTTAACTACAGCATGACCAGACTGTAGCTGTGACATAAGCTACCACAATTCTGAGAACTGGCCTCAAAGAAATGGGAAAAAAAACAACCCTGGAGTTGAAGATTAACTGTACTTAAAACAATCAAGATGATGCTGATCAGACCACTGCATGACCAATTTCAAGATGACCGTCAGAGCTGACTGTGCTGTTCTGCATGTAGCTCCCTCCCCCCACCTGTGCACCCCTGAAACTCCCCTTTAAAATCTCTTGCCCCCTGATCAACAAGGGGGGATTGTTCTTTGGGACATGAGTCCACCTTCTCCCTAGGACTGCTGGCTTCCTCAGTAAAGCTATCTTTCCTTTTACCCAACACTTGTCTCTCAGTATGGGATTCTTGAGTGATGAGAAGCTGAACCCGAGTTTGGTAACATGACCACTCTACACACCCACAGTGACAGGTAAGTGTCCAGCTGGTGCACAGCCTCAGTCCCAGTTGGGGCTAACATGTTGGTGATTCTGGCCATTCTGGCGGGTGTGCAGGGTTCTCATCATGATTGTAGTTTGTGTTGCCCAAGTGGCTAGTGATGTGGAGTGATTTTTCCTGTGCTTCTTGTACTTGTGGGTATTTTGCTTGTTTCAGTCTCTTGCACATTTGGGGGGATCGTCTCTGTTTTTATTATGGATTTGTGGGAGTCCTTTGCAAACTCTGGTTATGAGTTCTTCCTCTGACATGTGTATTGAAAGTATTTTCTCTCAGTCTGTGGCCCATATTTCCATCTTCTTAGTAGAGTCCTTTGATGAATGGGAGGCTTAAATTTAGAAAAAAATCTGAGTTATTATGTTTTGGTAATCGATAGTGTAATGTTGTGTCCTAAGAGATCTTTGTGTACCCCAAGACCTTAAAGATCCTCTCCTACACTTTCTCCTAGAAGCTTCATAACTTGGGCTTTCAAATTTAAATTTATGATCCATCTCAAATTAATTTTTGCGTGTGGTGTAAGGTAGGGGTCAACGGTTTTTTATTTTCATGTGGCTATCCAGTTATTTTGGTACCATTTATTGAAAACATTTTACTTTATCCATTGAATTGTGTTGGTGCCTTTTACAGTTAGTTCATACTCACACATCTACATGCACATACAAATATCTACATACACATACATTTACATACACATGTACATTTCATATACATGTATCTACACACACACATATGTGCACTTATATACACATTTCTAGAGTCACTGGTTGTTCTGTGGATCTATTTGTCTATTCTTTTGCCAATACCTCACTATCTTAATTACTGTAACTTGTCAGTACATGTTGAAATAAGGCAGAATAAACCCTCCAACTTTATGCTCTTTTTAAGAATATATTGGCTATTTATTCCTGGTCTCTTAAAATTTACATATAAAATTTAGAACCACCTTACCAATTTCTACCAAAACACCTGCTGAGATTTTGATTGGAATAGCATTAGATCCATAGATAAATTTGGGGAGAATTGATTGCTTAGAAATATAAATTCTTCCCAACCACGACCTCTATTTATTTAGACCTTCTGTAATCTCTCTCAGCAATGTTTGGTAGTTGTAAATATACAAATCCCACACATCTTTTGTTAAGTTTAATGCTATTATTGTAAAGGATATTTCAATTTCATTTTCCAGTCATTTGTTGTAAGTTCATAGATGTGTCATTTACTTTGTATTTTAATCCCATGTCCTGCAACTTTGCTGAATTCACTTATTAATTTTGATAATTTGTACATGACTTTGGATTTTGCATATACAATCATATTTTCTGGCCATAAAGACAGTTTACCAATCATTATGCCTTTCCTCTGTGGATTATTGTTTGGCAAATACTTGCTTCTCTTCCCCTGGCTGTGAGTCAAGGGAACCTCCCTGCCTTACTACGTGGGCTTGACGGTGAGGCTTGCTCTGGCTAAAGGGATATGGTTGGCATGTTGCTAGCTGGGGGCTTAAACACCTTGTGCCATTTGGCCTCTTGTGTGCTAGGGATCCCCACAGAGACTTTCCCCACAGCCTGGGCCTTGGGATGAACACCTGTGGTTGAACTTGCACCTAGCCTGCAGCCTGGAGTCCCTCCACCCACTTGATTCCAGCCAAACCAGTCAGCCCAGGAAGCCGTGAGCATGGGAGTGCACGCAGATTGCCATGAGCCTCTGAGTTGGGGGTACTTTTTTATGCAGCATTACTGCAGCCATTGCTGACTAATACAACCATGCTAGGTTTAAGCCTTCTGTCAGATGTTCAAATGCATGTGTACTGGGTCGGGATGGGGGGAAGCTGTATGTATCCGCAACTCAAGGCAGGTCAGGCTGGATGTGCAGAAATGAGAGACGGTGGCATGTGAATTCGTGGGTGAGACCATCAAGGCAGAAAATTCATAGGGAGACGAGAGCTGGATTCAGAGGCTTACGATGTGGGGAAGATGAGGGGGACTCAGCAAAAGAGACCTTGCAGGGGCAGCAGGTGAGTTATGGGGGAAAGAGGCACGTGGGTTTGCATCCTGAAGGAAGGAATCAGTTCCTGAAGGAAGGCATAATGGAGTATGTGGAAATAAAGGAAGACCTCTCAGCGAGAACAGACAGAGGGCATTTTCTCAGAGCTTCCACTGCAAAGGTCAGCATTTGCAGAGCCTTGAGGGCAGGGGAGAGCCTCACGGGGAAACAGGCCCGGCTCCAGGAGCCCCAGATGGAGGCTGCCCCCAGGGAGCTGGAGAAGGCCAAGCAGGAGCGGGGTCCCCTTGATGGGTTTGGGGGGCACGGTCTCTGCTTGGCCTTGAGCTGGAAGAGAGGGTGAACGGTCGGGAAGCTGCAGTCCTTGACTGAGTCCTGACCGTTGGGGGCTGGTGGCTGCAGAGTCTGTGGTTGGGCGGCTGGGCTGGATGCAGTGGAGCTGGTGGGTCTCGGACAACCGTCTGTATATTCAGCCTCTCAACTGCGTTGAATGGTGTCGAGAGGTTGGGTGCAATCAGGGAGCGATTTGGCAACGTGAGGCGGCTGATGAGCTCGCTCAGAGCCTCTTCCGGGGTGCCCTGTTGGTGTGAGCCCACCTGGGCTGTAGGGGGAGGGGAGGGGCGGGGTGGGAGCTGTAGACGTGGAGAGGGGAACAGGAAACGGGGGCTTTGCTGCCAAGGGGGCAGAGGGAGGGGCTGGAGTGAGACAGGAACACGCAGTCAGGTTTTTTTGTGTTTCTGTGATCACTGTCCTAGGTCGAGGCTTTGCGGCAGGTTTGTAGGCAGGCGGGTGACCCTCTAGGGAGGCAGAAGTTGATGAGGCAAGAGAAATAGATCGGTGAAGACAAGAGGTGTGGGTTCCACACCGTTGGGGGACCTGAGTGGGTTGAATTGTGTCCCCTCCCCAAATTCACATTTACCCAGACCCTCAGAATTTGACCTTATAGTAAATAGGATCTTCAAAGATATCATTAGTTGAGGATCTCAAGATGAAATCACACTGCATTTAGGTGGGTCCTGAATTCAATGACTGATGTTCTGATAAAATAGGAGGGACCCAGAGAAGAGGCCATGTGACCCCGAGACGGAGGTAAGTGTGATACTCTCCAAACCAGGGAAGCCAGCAAACGCCCTGAAGCCAGGGTGAGGGGCCTCAGAGTCTCCAGAAGGCGCCGACCCTGCTGGCACCTTGATCTTAGCCTTCTGTCCCTTGAGCTGTGGGAGAAGGAATTTCTGTTGTTCTGAGCCCCTCAGCTAGTGGTGATTGGTTAACTGGTTACAATGGCCCTAGTCTCTCCCCCTCCCCAAATCCATGGGTGGCTCAGGTGGGAGATGCAGGAGGAGGCTGCCCTTCCCCCACACTCTTGGCTCCTCCTAGCGTCCTGGGGAAGTGAGAGGCCAAGGCCCAGGCCCCTGTCTTTTGGAAGGTCCTTCTGCTGCTCTGGGATGCAGAGAATGTGCGGGGCAGGCCCTGCTCCTGCGGGCCCGGCTGGTCTGTGTGGGTGCATTCTGGGGGAAGGGGTGGTAATTTGCAGGCCCACACACAGGCACGTGTCTGAGCTTCACTCCTGGTTAGCTGGCCCTGCTCCGTCCCATCCCTCTCACCCCTGCAAGAGGTTTCTCCATCGATTCTGAGCAGTGTTCCTTACTGGTCCCCCAAAAGAGGGCCTGCTGCTTGAGGCAGGGAGGCCCTGGTGACCTTGCCTGGACCACACTGTGGGGTTCAAGCCTGAGCCTGGAGGTGTGGTGGTGGCCATGGGCTCAGAAGGGACTGGAGCCCCCTGCTCACCTTCCATTCTGTTTTTGTTCCCTCCACTGCCTTAACCTACCTCTGGATCTCCTTCTCTGGGCTTCTGTGTCAGCGGAAACTCACTCTCTTTCACTTTGCATTTCCTTTCTTTAAGCCCAACACAAACCCACATCACCCTGAAGGCTCTTCCTGTGGGACAGCACCCCGCTGACCACGGGGCTGTGTGCTGTGCTCATCCCCCTGTCTCTGGTTTCACATACGCTCCTGGCACATTTGAGAAAGCCATCTCTTCTGTGTGTCATCAAAGATCTCTGAGGTCTGAAACTGAGGCCCAGATTTCCTCAGGATCCCCGAGGGACCCTGCCTGTCCTCAGCCTCTGCCATGTCCAGTGTGCTGAGTGCCCACAGCCACAAATGCCCACAAGTGCCCGCCGTTGTCTGCAGACGCTCATTTGCCTGCCTTTTCATGGAAATTCCATTTGTCAGCCTCCTGAAAATTTGAAGGGCTTCTCATATGGGCAAATTAACTTACTGAAACTGAATTAGAAATAATTCTGCATGTCGGGCTTGGTCTAGTAATCAACACTGCATGGGAGACTCTGACTTTCAGAAAACTCAGAGTGTATCCATTCCCACATCATCTTTCTCCGTAATTATCCTCGCATCTGCTGAGGATGAAGGATGGATGGTGTTAATTTCCAGGGACTTTCCTGAAACTTCAGGGCTTTGGTCTGCATGCTCCATCCCACCCCACCTCCCCCACCAAAAAACCCAACCGTATTTGGGACAGTTACCCCCTCCCCCCTACTGTCCCCTCCTACCACCACATGGGAGGAGAGCCTCTGCCCATGGGGGTCACGTGGGCTGGGACTGGAGTCCTCATCGGTGCACCTGCTCAGGTGTGTCCTGCTCACGTTTCTTGTCAATCAGGAAGTAGGGTTGCAACCCTGTAAACCAGGAATTCATCCAGCCACCGAGATTCACTGAGCATCTTCGGGAGACCGATCATCCTGGTGGGCCCATAACCGAGGGTTTTCCTGGGACCTGGGACGTTCACTGCCAATGCCAGAGAGTTGCTGGGTTCTGGGGCTGTGGTGGGTGGAGGGCAGGAAGATGCCTCTCCTATGGAGTCCACAGTCTATGGGGAAGAAGTAAAAGTAGGTAGCAAAGGACTTAAACAGTTGCCATGGAACCGCCAAGGAGAAGTGGGTTTGCAGTGGGACCACATAACAGTGACCTGTCCCATTTGGGGTTCAGGGAAGGTTTCCGGCTGGCCACAATGTCAGGAGACCTTACAGTGCCTGGCATCTCGTGTGCGTGTGTGTGTGTGTGTGTGTGTGTGTGTGTGTGTGAGCACCAGGCATCTCCTCTGGTTCTTCTCTATTCTGCAGAAGTAAGGGGTTTCTCTGCCCTGCCCTGGATGGGGAAGGGCGGGGAGCGGGTGTGTGCAGCTCTGCCCTTCCTGCCCCCTCTGCAGGGGTATGCCCTGGGCTTCTGCCCACTGTGCTGGGGGTGCTGGTGTGGGTGCTGGTGGGGACACTCACCTTGCAGAGCTGGTGGTGTCTTACTGTGACCAACAGCTCACTCCTCTTCCAGCTTTTAGTGGTGATAACTGCCCAATTCCATTGTCTCTCTCGAATGACTTCACTCAAACTCTGGGTCAGGGAAGGAATTTATTTACTGGCCCCTTAAAGCCTCAACATGGGAGAAAAACAGAAACCCCACATGAAGACCACATTTGTTTCCTATGCATAACCTGCAACTGAGTCCAGAGGCCCAGGGCAGGGGGCTGGTGCAGGGGGAGGTGAGGGTGGTGCAGGGGGAGCAGGGCTGGTGCGAGGGGTGTGACTGTTGCAGGGTGTGGAGCTGGTGGAGGGGCTGGGGCTGGGCAGTGAAGGCAGCCTCACCCTCACGTTCTGACTCCTGGGAGCGCCTGGAAGGCTGGGACCAGGTTGGAGCATCTTTGCCTCCCCTGGGCCAACCTTTTCTGACACATCAGAAGCATGAGATGTACATTTGAATTGTTTTTTCTAGTATATGTTCACTCTTTCTTTGAAGGAGTACAATCTCTTTCTCTCGTCATTTCTCCTGTTCCTTAGAAGGATGGAGAGGATGCTGACCCCTGGTCCTAGAGGCAGAACTTCTGAGATGCCCTGCAGCTGTACGGGGGCAGCATCCCTGAAGGTGGGTGCAGGGTAGGGGGTGAACAGGCAGTGCTACCCCTTTTTCTTCGCAAGGCTCTGGGCACGGTGACGCCTAAGGGTCAGACCCTAAGGCCCCCTCTGTTGGAGACCCCTCTTGGGGATGACAATTTCTGCCTTAACCAGAACTTCCTCCTGCCTTTCTAGGGAACAGTCACTAGGTTTGCACCTGACAGTGGCCAAGAAAGAGACAAAGAATGGACAGTCATAATTTGAGAAAAACACCAGGCATAGGAACTCATGCAATGATTCACCCACCCCAGTTGCTGTCCATCATCCCCCACCATCATCTCCTACCAGGTGAAGGGGTTTCAGAGAGAAAGAAGAAAAGACAGAGAAGGCACAGGTCCCTCCGGTGGACACAGGACAATGAGATGCAGAGCAACACAAGCTAGTAAGTTACACCTCAGGATTTGCCAAAGCATCACCTCCACCAGGACGTCCCTCCTCGTCCCCTCCCCAGGCAGAAATGACCAAGTGACCCCCTTCCTGCTCCCAGAGCGCCTGGAACAGAGAGCAGGTGTTCCCCATGCTTGCACTTTCAGCATTTAGGACAAAGCCTGGTGCTTCTCTCATCTTCTGTGCACCTCGGGCTCACTGGCCATCTTTGGCTGGCATTCATTCATTCATTCATTCGTTTATTTAGGGACTCTTTATTGAATGCCATTCATGACCTGGGCACTGTTCTGGGCTCGGGGCACAGTGATGAGCAAAACTAATGAATCCCCTGCCCCGAGGGCCTCTGACTCAGTGAGAAGAGCCCAGCAATCACCGTGGGATGGGACCCCAGGGAGACCCTCAGGCCCTTGTCCACCAGTGGCCCTGCCGCCCACCCATGCTGCCCTCTGCCTCCTGCTTCCAGAGCTCAAATCCTATCCCACCTTCCTCTCCTTCCCATGACAAACAGCAGGACATTACCTGCGACCCCACAGCTCAGAGAAGTTCTCCAGAAGGGAGCTGTCCCTGGTACCCTTCTAGCACGGGTGAGGTTCTATGGCCCCATCCAAGCCTCTGCTTCAGGACTGCTGGAGTATTTTGGAATGATTTGGCCGTGCCGGTCAGGCTGCTAGCTTTTTCAGGGATGGACCAAGCCTTTTCGTTTTTGTGTCCCGACCTAACATTGCTCAAACTCTTGCATTGGGTAGATTTTCAGTACGAGATTGTGGATCTGATATCCAAATATTAACCAACATTTAGGACATACTCATTGTCAATAAAAACAGAGTATGAAACTCCCAGGGAATGTACATCTTGGGAAATTGAACAGAGAGGTTATCAGAGATGAATCCCAAGGGTGGTCTGGGGAAGGGGCTCAGTTGGCTGGACCAGGAGGAGGAAGGATATATATGGCAGTCCAAGGTGAATGATGCTGTGAGCCCCACCTGCCACTCCCTGCATTTATCTTGCTATGAATATTAGTTACCTGAGAGAGAAGTGAGCTTTTAAGTCTCTCCATTCTCTCCTCTATTTTGAGCAAGGTAGATTGTGATAGATTTAATGGGGGGATAAAGACTGCCCTTCACCACCAAGGTATGAGTTCTCTTAACAATTTTTCAAGCAAAGAATAAAGATGAGGTATGTAAAAATAGTTACTGCCCAATTTGGCCCAATTCCAAAGGATCTAATTAGAGAAAGGCCAGAGTTTCTTGTTTTTAAAAGTGTTTGCTGAGGAGGTTTCCAGTTAGACGGTGAAAATGAATAGAATTAGGGAAGTGTCGTGAAAACGGGGGGAGGGGACAGCAAGAGCTGGTGGATGAGATGAGGGAGGCCAAACCCAGGGAACCGCTCGCCCCCCCCCAGACGTCTGGGACACATTAGGGGGCGATCAGTTATTCCCCCAAGTGAACAGATGGTGAGCTGGGACCATAATGTCCTCATGTTAAGCTGTTTCATTGAAGATGAACATTTATGACACTGGCACCTTCCATAACATTTTCTTCATTATTTTACTGCCCACGGACCATTTTCTCTCCAGCTTTACCCTTCTTGGAAGAAGGGTGATAAATACGTTTGAAGTACGATTATCTTTTTTATTCCCAAGGTGAAAAGCTTGCTCCCCTGTTATGGTTAGGATCCCGTCCCCCTCCCCGCCAAACACCCTTCAGCTTCCCCATCCCACTTCTGGAGACCTATGCTCCAGGTAGCTCATGTGTCTTTCTTGGCATCTGGATCAAAGCATCACGTGCAACCCACTGGTGTGTGGTCCCTTGGGACGAGGTGACAGTGATGACAGGATGAGGATCTGGTGACTGGTCCATGGAGTGTTTCCTTCTCCACCCCGAGGTCCATGCGCCTTTCCAGATGGATGGATGGACCCTGAGAAGGACACGTGAAAACTGTACTGGGGACGCAGTGTGGTCAGGTCCTCACTGAGAGTCAGAAGTTGGCTTCGTGAGATTAATTTTTTCACATATATTCAGCTAACGCCCACCCTGTGACTCCAACTTCATGAGTGAATCAGAGATGAGCTCCAGCCTCGTGGGAGGAGATGAGCAGAAAACAAGTTAGTAAGAAGACATCTGCGTGATAATCGCAAAGAAGAAACTGGAACAGGGTAACGTGAAAGAACTTGACAGGAGGACAGCTTTAGATTTGGGCCGGGGGAGGGCTTGGTGAGACGAGGCACGGAAGCCAAGACTAGAGTGAGGAGGAGGAAGCCGGCCAGACTCCGGACTTTCTTGGGGGTTGAGACACTCATTGAAGACGCTTCCAGTTGGAAGCATTGCTCATATTGGAGCTGCAATCGCATTCCTTCCCCAGCCGCTGTGGGACCTTGGGAAAGCCCAGCCTCTCTGTGGGTCTCTGTATTCTCATGTATAAAACAAGGTCAGTGTTGCTTGTCAGCCTAATTCTCAGGTGAGAATCATATGAGAGGCAGGAGTAAAAGAGATTTGCTGATGACAAATCCTCATGAAATGCGACTGTGCTGTCTTGGGTCACTTTTCCTGAAGCAGCGTCTGAGACAAGGACTTGGATTTTCCAGGACAAACCAGTGAGGGAGTTGACGGCATGTGGTGGGGGGGGGGGGGCGTGGGGGGGGCGGAGGTGTACATGATAGAGAGAAGAAAGAAGCAAAGCAAAGGTGTGATTTGAGGCAAAGTCACAGTCTCAGCCCCTCCCAGAGGGGCTCTGCCCTGGGTGTGTCCCAGCTGGAGGTGGGAGGGCAGGACAGCTGCATTGGTCCATTGATGGGATGCAGGGTGCTGAGGGGTTTGGGTAGAAGAGAGAGGATGACATCCCTCTGAGGTTTTGCAGGTGAAGCAGTTCTAACAATAACAGTGTGAGGCCTGCTCTGACATCTGAAACCAGAGGGCCCTGAACGGTCTAAGGGCAAGATTCCCTCCACTCTGCTCCCACAGATAAGGTCTCCAGCCAAACAACCCTCCTCCTCATGGAGACTAGGCACAAGGCCTGACCAACCCAAGGAATTATTCAAACACGCCCATCACATACTCTTGTGGGAGCCAGGGTTTGCCCTGCTCTCTCACCCCTGGCTCATGCCGTACCCGAGTGCAGCCCCCGTGTGGGGCAGCGTCCCCTCCACTGGGCTGTGAGAACCTGTAACTAAGAGACTGCTGTCCGTCTCATCCATCCAGTGTCAGGCGGTGTGTGTCTGGCCATTCCATGACCCTGGGATGGGAACCCTGACCTCCCCACCAGGTGGAGAGGAGGCCATGAAAACACAGCCCGAAGGAGGTCCTCTGGAGAAAGTCTCAGGTTTGGGGCTGTAGCAGTCAAGCTCGCAGGTGCTGGGATGGACCAGGAATGGGACACAGACACGTGACAGGGATCCAAGTGCATCTGGGCAGAGTGTGGAGAAGACTGCTGCAGCCAGGCGGATACGGGGCAGAGTGCGATGCTGGCAGCCCACAGGGCTCTGTTCTGCCTCTCCCTGTGGTATGATCTCCTGGTGAGCAGTCTGACCGCCCACCCCGAAGACCTTCCCATGAGAATGCCTTTCTGATGCTCCCACCCTGCGGCCATGGCTTTATTCGGGGGTTTGTGGTTTCCTATGTTTCTAAGGGACAAGCAGGTGCCCCCTGGAGCTCCTTGGGGACAGTTCCTTTCTCTCTCCATGGGACCAGTGAGATGTGATTGCTGCATCCTCCCAGCAGAACTGAGAAGTGATTAAAAGGAACATGGATTGTGCCGTGAGGTTGGGATGGGCCATGAATGGCCAGCCGGGCTGGAGCTGCAATGACCACCAAGGGCTGACCTTTACCCGACCTACTTGGTGCCAGGCCTTGTGGTCAGAGCTTCATCTGCGTTGTCTCGTCATCCTCACACTGAGAGGTGGCAGGTGCCAGCACGACTTCTGAGGCAGAGACACGCTGGCTCTGGCTCCTGGTCACCTAGTCAGCTCAGGGTGGAGCCCAGTTTGGTAACCCCAAAGCCCAGGGGAGTAGCAGTCACACTGTGCTGTGCCCCACCTATAGCACTTCCTTCCCTTACGACAGACCCATCAGTCTCAAGCAGGGGGACCCAGACCTTTCTCGGTTTGGTTCAGTACAACAGATTTTTTTTTTTTTTTTTACGGTACGCGGGCCTCTCACTGTTGTGGTCTCTCCTGTTGCAGAGCACAGGCTCCGGACGTGCAGGCTCAGCGGCCATGGCTCACGGGCCCAGCTGCTCCGCGGCATGTGGGATCCTCCCGGACCGGGGCATGAACCCGTGTCCCCTGCATTGGCAGGCAGACTCCCAACCACTGCGCCACCAGGCAAACCCACAACAGACATTTAATGAGGAGCTGCTGTGTCCTGGAAACTTGGCTGGACACTGGGGAAACACCTGGGTGGAGCACAGTCCAGACTAGATCATTGTCATGCAACAAGGCAGGTACCAGGGCTGAGGCTCCTGTGGTTACCATGGGAACACTGGGATGAGAATGGTACTCAACCCTGCCCAGCTTCCTGGAGGAGAGGACACCTGAGATGGCCTGGGAGACAAGTTCAGTGTTTCTGGAACAAGAGCTTCGGCAAAGGCACAGTGAGAGCCGGCCTGGGGGTGCAGTGAGGGCACATGGCTCAGGGTCACCAGAGCAGGCTGGAGACACTGCAGAGGCAGGGACAGCAGGTGGGCTCAGCTGAGGGAACCAGGCTCCAGGTGAGGAGGAACATTGGTCCAGTGTCAGAGATTATCTAGATTGAGCCTGGTGTGTGTGAGGGGCCTGGGAGAGGATCCTGTTTTCAGATGCATTTCCGTGTGCCTTCTGTGTGCATCCTGTGTGTTCCATCTGTGTCTAGAGCCCAAGCACACTCCTGGAACAGGTCCCGGGGTGAATGCCACCTGCCACACAGTCCCTAGGGGGATAGAAGGCTGGGGGACACTGTCGAGGTTGGATAACTCCAGTTTGAAGGGGAGCAGTCAGAGGAAGTGTCAGGAAATGACAGTCAGGTGTCTCTGCCAGGATCCAGGTGAGAGGTGATGGGAGACTGGAAAGAGGTGGGCATGATCAGAGGATATTGAAAAGGTTAGACCACCCATAGTTGACAGTAGGTGAGAATTGGGAAATCTCCATATCAGAGTTTGGGTCTGGAGAAAGGGTATGTGAACAGCAAAAAAAGTTTAGGGATGGAGCCCAAGAAGTTGGCTGAGGGTTCAGAAAGTGGGTTCTTTCCTGTGGTGTAAACACTCAGAACAGCCTCCAAATGTGAGGGGGCTAAGGGGGGCTCCAGGCTTCTGTTCCTTGATGGACAACATGGCAACCCCTTTCCCCTCCAATATTACTGCAAACACTTTCCCAAAGGACTGATCCACTTTCAACCTTGGCAAGAAGACAGCATGGCCCACAGCTGAGTTATCCTTCAGGCTGGAAGATCCTAAGCCAGCTGCCCCTCTTTGCAGAGTGTCCATTGCCTGGGGCTGTAGGGGAATTCTGCTTGGTGGAGCACTGTGGTTACTTGGGACTTGCATACATTCCGTTCAACTGCACACACAGCTCATTTTCCTTTATAGAGTATGCATTTCACTAATGGGGAGATTTTAAATGAAGACCTTATTACTCCAAGTAATAAGGTGGGATTTTGCATTAGACATGCTTCTAATGTCTTTAACTTCCTTTAATACTGCTTCTTCATTGCTTTCTTGATGATATTTTTGACATGTATAACAGAAAAGGAAGGTGTTACAGCTGTGCAGGCCTTCTGCCAAATACAACAGAACACAGGGCTGGAGGAAGACAGAGCTACAGAAAGGCAGTTTGGGTGGAATATGGTGTCGAGGCCCCCGAGGCTCCTCCTGGGCCTTATCTGGGTCTCTGCCAAATTCTTGACTTGGGATGGGAACATAGTGGGGCTGCCACCCCCAGCAGTCGAATTGTGCGTTGGCAGGAAGCTGCGGCTCCGTGTCTTTACAGACGGGGACCTCAGTCACTTCTGAATTGTGGAAAGCTGTGAAGCCAAAGGGGAGCGGGGCGGGGGCAGCGAATAAAAGAGTGATGGGCTCTTTGTGAAGGTGCGTTACATGTTCTGAAGAGTCACAGATCTAAGGAAGGAAATGGGGCTGAAGAATAGGAGGAAATGATGACAAGGGAGAAAACATAAAATGAGTCAGGGAAACCAGGCCATGTGTTGCAAGAGTCTGCAGGGTCCAGTTAGAAAAAATAAAGTAACAAGAACTACTATATACAAAATATATAACTACTGTATAGCACAAAGGACTCTACTCAGTACTCTGTAATGGCCTATATGGGAAAAGAATCTAAAAAAGAGTGGATATATGTAGATGTATAACTGATTCACTTTGTTGCACACCTGAAACTAACCACAGCATTTCAAATCAACTGTACGCCAATAGAAATTAATTAAAAAGAAAGGAACTGTATTCTTAATAGTACCAGCCTGAGGATAAGGCAAGTGAGATGAGAAGAAACATAAGACAAAGGAGACCTGTGATTGTTACTTTGATGTGTTGCCTCCACTGGGCTGCAGGGGCCCAGACGTTTGGTTGAACATGATTCTGGGTGTGTCTGGGAAGGGGCCTCTGCATGAGATGAACACTGGAATCAGTAGACTGAGTGAAGCAGACTGCCCTCCCCAATGTGGTGAGCTGTGCCCAGTCAGCTGAAGGTCTGAATAGAACAAAAAGTCTGACTTTCCCTCCAGGTGTGGGAAACTCCTCCTGCCCGGCTGCCTTTAAACAGGGGCAGCCACTTTTTCCTGCCTTCAGTCTTGAACTGGGACCATCAGCTCTCCTGGGTCCCCAGCTTGCTGATGACGGGTCTTGGGTTGTGTCAGCCTCCATAAATGCATAAGCCCATCCCTTATAATAAGTCATATATATATATATATATACACACACACATATATGATGTCATATACATACATATACATATATATATATATATATATATATACTTTATATATATATGATATTCTCTGGAGAACCCTGACTACAGTAAATACCTTACATAAGAGCAAGTTCCACTCTGAGAGCGCATTCAAATTCCAATTTGTTCTTAAGTCCAACAAAGTTAGCCTAGGTACCCAACTAACACGATCGGCTATATAGTACTGTACAGTATACAGTAATAGGTTTATAATACTTTTCACACAAATAATGCATAAAAAACAGACACAAAAAATAAAGAAAACATTTTTAATCTTACAGTACAGTCCCTTGAAAAGTACAGTAGTGTAGTACAACAGCTGGCATACAGGGGCTGGCGTCGAGTGAACAGGCAAGAAGAGTTACTGACTGGAGGAGGGAGAGGAGGTGAGAGACGGTAGAGCTGAAGGATCGTCAGCAACAGGAGACAGAGGGCGAGCTGCAATGTCACTCACGCCTGATGCTGATGGGACAGATTCTGGTTCTTTGCTGGATTCAATTCCATCTACCCTCTTGATAAAACGACCCAGTAATGTCTGGGTAGTAGCTCTCTTTTTCTCATCATAGATGACACGGTAGCACTGGATTGCATTCTGAACGGCTGCTGCAACGTTCATGTACCAGTCTACATTCCAGTTCTATGCCTCAAAAACTAACAGTGCCTCCTCAACTAGAACTAACTTAACGTGACTGGACATGCGAACGCATGTTCACATCTCTGAAAGTTTGTAACTTGAAGTTTCATATGTAGGGGACTTACCATATTACAGGAGGGTAGGGAAGGAGCAGCCACAAGTTTTAGCATTTTTGTCCTCATGGGTTCAAAGGAAAAACCATAGAACAGAAACCCGGAACTTTGTTCTTCATAGGGAAAAGAATGCACACTTTTAACATTTATGAAGTAGGAAAAGAAAAAAAAAAAAAGATGACTTAGAACATCAAGCCCACAGATGAGAAAATTAAAGTACATAAAATATTTATGCATGTGGCTTCTTGGCAGCCAGCCATGTGCACAGGGTGGCAGTGCTACCTTCCTGGGCATCATTCTACCACCTCTCCCTTCCTCACAATGAGCTCAAGCAATTTGGTAAATGGGAGCTGAATGCAGAGTTCATTCTTCACATTCCGTTAATGTTTCATTTCTAATAGTCTTTTCAGTATAAATTTAAAAACAGAGTGAGGATTGGGTCTCAATCATTATTCTCTATTAAGAGGAAAATGAAAGTGCTCCTTGGTGGGTGACCAGGACCCCACGGAGGAGCTGAAGCTCGTGGGACAGGGTCCTGCTTCGTGGCCTCCCTCCCCCACTCATCCTTCTCAGAAAGACATCCGTGCCACTCACAACCGCAGACACCACTCCCAGCACCGCTGAGGAACAGCCTGGGGTGGCCTTTGGGATGTCCTTGCTGGAACACTAGCCCCTGAACAACCTGAGATCCAGCACAGATGCACACGCTTGCAACACACATGCATTACAGCTGCAGCACATACAGAAGCAGAGACCCTGCAACAGAGACAGCAGATTCCCAGGAACGTGTCTGCCAGGGCGCACACCCACCTTCCTGTGGCAGCTGCTCACAGAGGCTGTTGGAGCATGTCAGAGGAATACTCGATGTCTCTCTCTCTCTGGTGAGAGGATGTCTGTGTAAATGGAAATGGCCAGATCAGAACAAAAAGAGAACTCTGACCCACAACCTGCAGCAACCAGCCCAGGAAACCAGCCACTATGAGTCAGACTCGTAGAAGTCAGATTATTATCTCTGCCAACTATACAGGAGACCAAACAATAACTTCTGTAACAAGTGTCCCCAAATGGCCAGGACTTGATTAATAACTAACAGCTTTTCTAAGTTTTGTCTCTGCTTCCAACTCAGGACCAGCCAGAGAAAGCCAGGTGTGCCCCCAGCCAATCCCGTGAGGCGCCCCCATTCTGGTCAATGCCTCCAGCTCCCCCAGGACTTCAGCCCCCATCAGGATACACCTGGAACCCCCTTTTCCACCATGAAGCTCCCCCACTCCTCTCTTTTGGGGTCTCTGCCAAATGCAGGTGATGGTGGCTGACACCCTTGCCACATTGAGCTCTGAAGAAGTGACCTTTGCTTGTTCTCATGTAGGGGGTCTTCCTTTATTTTCACACTGTGTTTGTTTTACTGCAGCACAGAATTATCTTCAAATCTCTTTTTAAGGTTAAGAACAGCAAAGATCATGAGAGGTTAACATGAATTTCTTCAGCAGACATTAGTTAGGTGCTGTCTCCTCCTTGGACTTGGCTAGAGGGTGGGAAAATGGGGGTCCAGGGCTCCCAACCCAGACAGGAGGTGGGTGAAGAGTGTGTGTAGGGGGCCGGTGGGACAGGCACTCCATGGAAGCCCAGAGTGGGAGGCCAGCCCGGGCTTCGGGGTGGGAACTTCTAGCTCATAATGGCTAATGTTTTTGGAGGTTTACTTTGTCCCAAGCTGTGTTTGCTAGTTAACTCATGTAATCATCATTAAATTTAATCGTCCCTGCCAGGAAGGTGCTATAATTAGTCCCGTTGTCCGGGAGTGGGAGTGGGGGCCCAGCGTGCTAGCTGGAGATTGCACAGCTCAGCTCCGTGTCTGCACTCTCCGCCCTCTCGCTACCTCCCCTGGGACCCTGGAGGGAGAGGGGGGCTGAGAGGGTCAGGGGTGGCCATGGAGGGTAGAGAGGGGCTACTTCAGGGACTGGGATGGGGGAAGGTGCAGACAGAAGGATCAGGTGAGGATGGGAGCTGAGTGATGAAGTGGAGGCCATAGATGCGTTAGGTGTTGAGCATTTCAAAGAGATTCTGGGGGAGCCGGGTGTAGAGGAGGTGGGAGATCCATGAGGAGGTTGCGTGTGCAGTGGGGAAACCAGAGGTGGAGGCAGGGAGGTGGAGGGAAGCAGATGGCCTCAAGGTACATGATGGAGGTGAATCCAGCAGGACTTGGGGGGCATTCGAGAGAGCAGGAGCTGGGGATGACTCCCAGGTTTCCGGTGAGAAGGACTGTTTTTATGGTGGGTCTTTTTACCAGGATGGGGTTTGCAGAGGGGTGGAGAGTTCTATCTGAGATGGGTGGGATTTGAGATCCTCTGAGCCCTCCTGATGGGGATGGCGAGTGGGCATCACACCAATGGGCCAGGACCACAGTTGAGAACTCAGAGCTGGAAGTGGGAATGTAGGAGCCACAACTTACAGCTTATCCAAGCTCTACCCTGGGACTGCATGAGGAGAGCATGTAGTGCTACACAGTCTAGTACCACAGCCCCCAGCCACACAGGGCCATTTACATGGAAAATATTTACAACTAGGTGACACACTCAGGCCCTCAGTCACACTGGCCACATTCCTAGTGCTCAGAGTCACATGGACTAGAGTGTTTCCGTCATCACAGAGAATTCCACTGGGCAATGCTGCGGGGACAGAGGACAGAGGAGAGGACACTCAAGGGCCAGCACCCAGGAGACACCCATTTTAGGGATGGTGTTACGGACTGTGTCCTCCCAGAATTCATATGTTGAAGCTGTAACCCCCAGAGTGGTTGTATTTGGAGATGGGGCCTCTAAGGAAGTAATTAAAGTTAATTGAGGTCACAAGGTGGGGCCCTGATCCCACAGGATTAGTGTCCTTATAAGAGGAGATACCAGAGGGATTTCTCTCTCCATGTGCAGGCACCAAGGAAAGGCCATATGAGGATATGGTGAGAAGGTGGATGTCTGCAAGCTGGGGAGAGTGTCCTCACCAGGAACTAAGCCAGGGAGAGTCCTCACCAGGAACTGAATCAGAGTCCTCACTAGGAAACTTGATCTTGGACTTCTGGCCTCCAGAACTCTGAGAAACAACTGTCTGTTGCTTAAGCCACCTGGCCATTGGTGTTTTGTTGTGGCAGCCAGAGCTGACTAACCCAGGTGGTGAGAAAAGCAGCTTTGAGAACGAGAACCCAGAGAGGTGAGAGCAAAGGAAGGAGAGTATGGGGTTCTGGAAGCTGAGAGAACTAGGAGTTTTAGGAAGGAACTAATGGGAAAATATGCTGAATGTTGCCAAGAGGTTAAAAGTAAGGCAGGATTATCAAGTGTCCACGAA
The DNA here is from genome assembly GCF_963455315.2 of Globicephala melas. Classification (NCBI taxonomy): domain Eukaryota; kingdom Metazoa; phylum Chordata; class Mammalia; order Artiodactyla; family Delphinidae; genus Globicephala; species Globicephala melas. The sequence goes on along the minus strand of NC_083314.1, from coordinate 185,208,267 downwards.
TTTAGCAACAGCCCAGGTGACCTTGGCAAGCTCAGGATCAGCAGCATGGTGAGGATGGAATCCAGGCCACAGGGGCTGGAGTGGGGAGTAACAGATGATAAAGTGGGGGACCCCCCTCAGGAAACACATTATTACCTCATTCACAAGTCGGAAAATCAAGCCTTCACAAGGTGAAGCAACTTGCCCAATGTCATAGTCACAAAGTCACAAAGCCTCAGGGTGAGGATTGCACAAGCCTTGCCTGCCACCCCAGTATATGCTTCAGGCACAGTGTCAAAGAGCACCCCATCCACAGGGCTCCCGAAAAAGCCAGCCATTGTGCCCAGGTGCTGTGGTCTTGGCAGCTCAAGGCTGTCTGGGTTGGAACCACTGAGCCCCAGAACCAACTCTGTGTCCACAGGGCCTGGGATGGGAAGGAACATCCATCCAAAGACACCAGGACAGCAGGGTGAACATGCAGGCAAGGCATGGTTCAGAGAACTTAGAGGCCAAGCCCAGAGGAAGCCAGGGAATGAGTAAGGCAAGGATCCACCTGAAACAGGATTGGAGTGCAGTCATTTTCATGTTGGCGGGGGAGGGGCAGGAAGCGGGAAGATGAAACCTCTGTCGAGCGCCAGCCTGGTGGGCATACGTGATTTTCTCTTCTTTGTGGTCCCTGGGTTCTGTGGCCCAAGTGAGCTAGGCTCCTTGTGTGGCTGGAGCAGACCAGGCCCCTGCTCCTCAAGACACAACTGCCTACTCAGCTGGTCTGGCCCAAGGCACCAGCCTGCTGTCAGCCACCTATACATGCGAAGCTCAGTCTGCTTAGTGGGATGTGCAGTCTGCTTCATGTCACATCCTCTGAGCCCATGAAGATGCTTGTTTTCTCCATACAATGTCTGTAAGTCACAGGGAGCAATTTCCCGTCTCTGGGGAGCACTGGCAGAGTGTCATCCCTTCCTGGCCCCCTCACCCTTGCATCTGAGCCCACCCTTCTGGCACAACATTCCTTACTTTCTTCAGCACGTTTTGTCCTGAGCTGCTCAGGGCCCTTGTTCCAGAGAGCGAGAGCTGAGGAGGAGGTGGCGTGGCTGTGGCTGGCCTTTGCTCCTCTGTGATCCTAGTGGCAACCACGGCTTAGCACGCACACTCTCCACGCTCAACAGCAGTTCTGCAAGGCCTACATCATTACTCCCCCTTTACAGATCAGGAAACCAAGTCTCAGAGAGTTCAGGATGACCCTGAGATTCACTGCTGTTGTTTCCCAGTGAGTGGGTTCCTCTGTCCACGGGGAACCAAAGTTAAGTCCTTCCCTGAACAGAATGCAGTGAATGGTCTGAGTTTTGCTCCTACTGACAAGTAACCTGGGGCTTGTCACTGGCTGCTCTGGGCTCCTGGTTCCCCCTTTGGAAGAGGAAAGGTTGGCGAGAAAAGTGGTTAAGTGGAAAGATGGCAGCTCAGGGCTGCCATCTGGGTGGCCACAGGAGGTTTGGACATCTGGGTTGAGTGACGAATCTCTGACCTTTTCCCCGTCTGCATGATGCAGGCAGCAAGGTGACCCCAGTGAATTTTCAGGTGGTGGGAGGTCCAAAAGAGATATGGGGATATATGTATATGTATAGCTGATTCACTGCGTTATAAAGCAGAAACTAACACACCATTGTAAAGCAATTATACTCCAATAAAGATGTTAAAAAAAAAAAAAAAGATGTATGAGAAAGCACTTGAAAAAGCATGAGGGCCCGAGGATCATTCCTGCCGTTTCTTGAAGGTCAAAGGCATCTATCCCCACCCCTGGGGTGCCCCGCTGCCTCTGGACAGAGCTCACCCTGGACATGGGTGAGAGACTACCAGGGCCTGCTCTGTGCTGCCGTCACACATCAGGGCACGGGGCCCGCATCCCCGCCCACGTGACCTGGTGGTGCCCTGATGTCTCGGACTACGAGCCCATGTCTCAGAGTCTTTGAGCCACGCCCACCCCGGTTCAGTCCATTTCTTCCAGTCCCACGAGCATGGAGTCCACTGAGCTGTCAGTGAGTCTGTATCTTGGACAGGCATCTGTTTCCTGGGAGCAAGAATCATTTAACGGCTCTAATCTCCAGTTTGCTGGTTTCATTATTTAAGCCAAAATGAAATGTGACCCAGAGTGAGAAAAAAGACCAAGCGTGCAGCTGAGAGCCATAATGAGGCATTTGCAGCTCAGTCAGGAGACGCCACCTCCTTTCACGAGGAAGGATCAGGAGTCCCCCCAGGTGGGAGGGAGACAGAAATGACTATTGTCAAAGCCAGCCAGTGGGAAACTGAACAATAATGGTACATTTTGGAGGGAACAAATCAACTCCCACATTATTCCGATCACAGCGGTCCAGAGCTGGAGGCCTGGCCACTGCCGCCTGCCAGCTAATTATCACACCATTTTCACTCCCGCCCAGGAGAACTTTTTAATCAGCCTCGAAGAAGAAACCCAGGGTGCCTGTCCATGAAGCCAAGAGAGCCAGGCAGAAAGTCGCTGGGGGTGGGGGAGATGCTTCTGTAAAGGGAGGGGTGTATTTGGGTGTCCTGAGGAGACGGATCCTGGGGGCAGCACACTTGGACTTCTGTTGTTGTGTCCACACACATCCCTAGAAGGTGGAGCAGGGTTCCAAAGATGGAGTAGGGGTTACCACCCAAGCACGTGTGCGACATTCGGATCCAAGGAAAAGAAGGGCAAAGCCAGGAGTCAGGGACGAGCACGAGGGAAGGGAGACCCTAGGCTCCCACGAGGATGCTGCCAGTTGAGCCCAGCCTACCTTTGCCACCATGCTCTGCTTCTGGCCCTTCAATGGAACCAGTCCCAGGAATCCTCTGCTTTCCCAGTCTCCATTCCTTACCTCTCTTATTCCACCTGCCTGACCTGCTTCTACCTCCCTTTCTTCTATCCCAGCAGAATCCCTTTTGTAGAGCCCAGCTCAATTTCTACCTTCTAGGGTTAGTAATTATGATACTGTTGATGAAGATGATGATGGTGGTGATGATATTAATGGTGATGGTGATGATGGTGATGGTGGTGATGGTGATCGTGGTGATGGTGATGATGATGATGAAGATGTTGGTGATGGTGGTGATGGTGATGGTGATGGTGGTGATGGCGATGGTGGTGATGGTGGTGATGGTGATGATGAAGATGTTGGTGATGGTGATGAAGATGTTGGTGATGGTGATGGTGATGATGGTGATGTGATGGTGGTGATGGTGATGGTGGTGACGGTGATGATGGTGATGGTGGTGACGGTGATGAAGGTAGTTATGATAGTGCTGTATACCTAACACTGTTCTCTCCAGGCGTTTGTGTATTAACTCATTGAATCCTCATAACAACGCTGTGATGTAGGGGCGAGTATCATTCTTATTTTTCAGGTGAAGAAACTGAGGCCCGTAGAGCTTAGCATCCGTATTCACCCTACACCCTCTGCTGACCGTCTGCCACTTATTGGACACTTTCTCAGGTGTGACCCTACCTCCCCTTAGGGCAGCCAGAAGTGTTACTCATACCTTCTGTGGCTGTTAACTTCCCATTTATTTCTGCCTGTTTCCCCACCTGGGATGTCCATGTCCTGTCCACTCCTGCATCTGCCTCTATGCTGTGTAGGTGATTTCCTGCACAAAATGTTCAACGCGAATGAGGGAGAGGAATGGAGGCTTTGGGAAGCAGTTGACAACCGACTAGGTATTCAGCTTGGGCAACCCTGTCCAGATTTAGAAGATGGCAGAGTGGGGCTAGAGTGGAGAGGGGGTGAGCACAGGGTAAGAGGGCTCTGAAACTTTACCCCCAGGAGAAAGGTCTCCTTCCCCCCTTGGGAACCAGAGCTCCCTCCCACCCTGCCAGCACTTCCAGACACATGAATACTGTTTGTATTTATCTTCCTGCCTTTTGTCCCAGGAAAGCTATTGTGAAATACTTCAGTGTCTCATCCCCTGGGGACACTGGGACTTCAGAGAGAGAGAGACAGAAAAGAAGCATTTATTTTCCCTTCCTAAATGCCATGGGCAGCTTTTTACGCCCAAGCTGACAGGATGTGTCTAGTTAAGCATCATAATGCTGAGGGAATCAGGGATGCGAGGCGAGGCCGGGGAGAGGCTGGGAGGGGGGCTGTGTGTCCTCAGGGTTGCTAGTTACAGCTTCACCATGATTGCAGGTAAAAGTCACTTGAAAACAGAGGCAAAGACAAAACACTCATTTTTAATTTATTCGCAAACACTAAGAAGGCTTTTGTTATGTCAGACACAGTTCCTAACGCTTTATAACATTGACTTACTTAATCCTTGTACAACCTTGTCAGGAGGATGCTAATACCACCACCTTGTTACACAACAAGAAACTGGGCCCAGAAAGGCTGGCTCCCTGGCCAGGAAGCTACCAAGGGGTGGAGCTGGCTCTGCCTCCATGTCTGGGCAGTTGGGCCCTAGAATCCAGTTCCTACCCACTACTCCGGGATGCCTAGAGTATATTTCAATTATTTTAGGGTTGCTTTAAACTTATCCTTTTAAACCCAGGCCTTTAGGAGGGACAATGCATCAGAGCACAATGAAAGACCTAGAGGAATGTATCATCTGATGAGGGTTGATGCCAGGGAGACCCTCCAGCCTGACTCCTCTGACCCCAAGGACAGCAGGGCCCACTGGCTTCTTCTGCAGGAGCCCAGGCTGGACCACGAGGCGGGAAGAGGGGTGGAGGCTGTGATTTCCTTTTGGGAATGAAGACCTGGAACTCAGGGGGTTTGCTTAAGAAAGATAGGCCGGAAGGGGTGGTGTCTGTTCCTGCCCCACCTCGGGGCCTCCTGCTTCTTCCGGCACCATGGCCCACAGACCAAGCCCTCTGCATGGCAGCGGTATGAGGCCCTGGTGAGTCTGGTTTGGGGGCCATGAGGCTCATTCTAGCTTTGAAGCTGAATCTGGCCTCTGCGCCCTGACACAGAATTAACTCTATCTTGGAGATAGAGTTTTGGGTAAAGTAGAAAAGAATAGCTTTATTGCTTTGCCCGGCAAAGGGGGCCACAGTGGGCTAATGCCCTCAAAACTGCGTGTCCCAACCTGGAGGATGTAGTGAGAAGTTTTACAGTAATGGTTCAAAGAGGGCGTGGTCAGCTCATGGACATTCTTCTGATTGGTTGGTGGTGAGGTAAGTGGGAGTCAACATCACCACCATCCTCAGTGTCGGGGCTTCTCCTCAGGACGCTCTGCCTGCAGTCCCATCCACAGACTTTGGACTCTAAGAAGCACTGTGGTCCCGGTCTCCAACATGTGGCAGGAGGGCTGTGAGAAGCTGGGGGTTGCAGGATGAGCGTCCAGAAAAGGCTCTGGTGCCTTTACCGACATAGGTGACTTTGGTGCTACAGGGAATCAGAAATTCCCCGTTTCCTGCCCTCTGGGAAGCGCATCCCAGAAGAGTCTCCAGGAGATGGAGGTGAGACGGCAGCTTCATTCCTGAGAGGCCTGGCGGGAACGCATGGCTTTGGTTTTGGGGTCACAGGGTTTGCAGTTTCTCCCTCCCAAGCTCAGAACTTGGAGTTGCCACCGGGGGGACTTGGGGGAGGCAGAGCAGACCCTCCCTGCCGTGCGAGGGGGCAGGGCAGAGAAAAATGAAGAGACACCCCAGAGCCAGAGCTTCCTCATAGCTTGGCCTCAAGTACATGAGGATTGGGGCCATTGCCGTCTGACCACCCGCTCTCCTTGGGCTGAGCAGGGAGACAAGAATCCATCCTGTCCCTCTGGTGGACCCTGTCCCAAGATGCCTGATAGTCCCCAGCGAGGGATGATGGAGAACACAGGGCAGAGGCTGGGGGCACAGGGGTGAGGGTTCACGGGGGCCGAGAAAACAGATTTATTCATAAGGGCAGCAGGAAGCCCATGGCAAACCACATTTCAAAGAAGGGGCGTCTCTTCAACTAGCGTCAAGTTGATGGGCAACCGGGTGGAGGAGGGACCGTCTCAGGTCTAGAGAGAGAGAGAGGGATGGAGAGGGCTGGCTGGTCTCTCTTTCTCCCACCTCCCCTCAGACCCAATCCTTCCAGCTCCGTGCAGCTGTCACTGCATTCTAGAGCGTTCTGCATTCCGTGTTCCGTGTTCTGTGTTGCTCTAGCTGAGAGTCAGACTGGGAGACTGTGGTGTAACCGGCATCTTACTCAGGCTGAGCAGGACCTGTTTGCCGTTTGGGTTTCCTTGCCTCCTTGTCAAGGGCTGAATGGTGTCCCCCAAATTCATGTATTCAAGTCCTAACAACTAGGACTCGGGATGTGACTATGTGCAGAGATGGGGTCTTTGAAGAGGTCATTAAGGTAAAATGAGGTCACTGCGATGGGCCCTGATCAGATAGGACTGGTGTGCTTATAAGAAGAGGAGATCAGGACGCAGACACACACAGAGGGATGACCGCGTGAGGACACGGGGAGAAGACGGCTGTCTACACGCCAAGGAGAGAGGCCTCAGGAGAAGTCAATCCTGCTGGCACCTTGATCTTGGAGGTTCAGCCTCCAGGACTGGGAGAAATTAAATGTCTGTTGCTTAAGCCGCCCCATCTTTGGTACTTTGTAATGGCCGCCCCAGGAACTAAAACACTTCCTGAGGAGGCAGCTGGTTGTGTGATGGGGTTTTTGAGGTCCTGGGCTCCCACTCCCAGCTGAAAGGCTGCAGAAGTGCTCTGAAGCACCTGGGGACTGAGTCAGGACCAGCACCTAGTGTCCTGCGCTAGGGGCGGGGTGGGGCAGGAAGACTTGGGCTGTGATGGCAGCCGTCCCTCCCCATCCACACGGGTCCAGCCAGTGGCCCCAGACTCTGGGCTGCACCAGGATCATCTTGGAGCTTGTTCACAATGCAGACTCCTGGGCCCTGCCCTCACTGATCCTGATCTAGGAGTCCTGGAGCGGGGCCCAGGAACACGCATTTTAACAAGGACACACAACCAACCCTGACATGAGCCTCGGATGGGACACGCCTCTGGGGACAGTGTTCAGCCGCCCTTGCTGTCCCTCGAGTTTCCTTCCCTTAAACGGCCCTCGAGTCCTAACGCTGTGGCTTCTGGCTCCTCTCCCGCCATCTCTGAGGCCCTGTGACTTAACTCCTGTGAATTTATCCGGATGGTGCAGGGCAAGGGCTGAGGACACCCCCGCCGGTGCTCTGGACAGCAGGCTGACTGGGCGGAGGATGCAGGTCAGAGGGTGGCTTTCTTTTTCCTCAAAACACTTTGTAAAACTGGGAATGGGAAGGTGGGGAGAGGAGGACCAGGAAGGGCACGACCCCATCCGAAACTCTTGCTTGCAGGGAAGGCCCGGCTGTAATCTAAAAGGCCCTTTGACAAAGACATACATTTCTCTTTTGGAGAGCTCTCTCCGTTGCAGGGGCCTGTCTTTAATAACATAACCCTCCAATCGAAGAAAGGTGAGATTTGGACAGCTCGTCTGCTGGGAGCAGTCTAATCCTGACAAATGGGGCAGCATCCTTCCTGCTGTGAAAAGTCCCAGCGTTAGATTAAACAAATCAATCCTGTTTGTTAGCTCTTCTCATCCGCCAGCTGGCACCTGGCCGGCCTCTGGCGATCCGTATTCGATGGCCCTACGTGGGAAGCGACACGGTCCCGCACCAGGCGCCGCGGTGATGGCCGTGCGGGGCTCCGGCCCCGGGAAGCGGCCGGAGGGAGCCGGAGGTTGTTCTCAGACAAGGCCGGGCCAGCCCTCAGACTGGCTGGTGGTCGCAGCTCCCTGGGATCCTGTGAGAAGCCGGCAGAAAAAGGCTTGTTTCTGTAGTAGCTGCTGTTCGTGCCCCATCAGGCAGGCACCTGGTCTCCGAGCTGTCCCCTGCTCTGGAGAATTGCTCCGGGTGGGTGGAGCCACCTTGCCTGTGGCAGGTCACAACCCCACCCGGGGGGCTGCCCTCAGCCGGGAGGTGGAACAAGCCCCCCTCACCGCTACGTGGGACCAACACAATCCCAGCTCTAGGGCTCCCACTGGGTCAGACTGGAGCCCCTCCAGCCCCACTTCCTCAGCTCCCCCCCTGCCCTGTCCTGTCGCCTCGATCATGGCCCTGAACGCACCCCCGGCTCTGCTTCTGGGGAACCCACAGAAGCCCCGGCTGGGGACTGACCACTGGTGGGGGGGTACTTCCAGGGCTGCATTCCTGCCTTGGCTTTGGTGGGGAGGCAGAAGGACCTCGAGATGTGTATGGAAGGTCTGTGGAGATGCAGGCGAGCATCTCCTGAAGCCCCAGCCACACCCGCCGGCCCTCTTACCTGTGGACGTGCCCCCACCTGGGAGATGGAGCCCCTTCCTGGCTTGAAGACAGTGCAGAGGCCGGAAAGGTGACCTGCAGGTAATGCTGGCCCCCCAGGGCCACCCCTGGTTGCCCTCCTGCACCCAGACCCACACCTGGGTTCAAATCATAGCAGGACCTTCATGGATCTTTTGGGGAAGAGAGGGTGAGGGTGTGAGGGGTCAGGACCTGGCTGATGGGCCCCTGTGGGCATAGGGAGAGGGGTCCAGGGCTGGGTCCCGGGGCGGGACAGAGAAGAGATAAGCAGATTGTGTCCACAGGAGGCTCATGAGACAGGATGTCACCATGGCAGGGGCCCTGGAAGACTGTTCTAAATGCTGCCGGGATACCTCTCAGAAGTGTGGGAGCGCGATGGCCGGCATTAAATGAGGTGGCAATCATGGGGCTGCCAGGGCAGCCTGTGGAGGGGTCAGAAGGACAGAGTGTGGGCGTGCTGGGTGAGTTCACCACCTAAAAGTGCAAACCACCCTGCTGACCCACTGGGGGCCAGGTGGTAAAGAGCGCCCTGGTGAGGGGTTCCAGCATCACTGGGAAGCTTGGTGGTGGTCGTTCTCTGTAGACTGGGCTGATGGATGGAGACAGTGGGACAGGGCGGGTGTCATGGTGCAGTGGGTGATAAAGACTGTGGTGCAGGGCTTGGACCCCTGGGGTGGGGTGATGGATACCGTGGAATGGGGCAGGGGTCACGAGGCAGTGGGACGATGGAGATGTTTGTACAGGGCTTGGACCCCTGGAGCAGTAAGGATGAAGGAGACAGTGGTGCCAAGCAGTGGATGGTGGGATCCTAGAACACCAGAGGCCACACGGCAGTGCTCACCGGCCAGAAGCAAGTTACTGAGTGGGCAGCAAGGCCAGAATACTGGCAGGACCCTGATCTTCCAGAATCCAGGACAGTGATCCACGGAACGTGGTACTCCAGGGCATGGTGGTGGGCAGCCAGTGAGGAGAATCCTTCATGCATAAAATCAAACAGGGTCAAAGATGGGTAAGGAGAAGGCTGAGGTCAGCTGCCCTAACTGCACAGGAGCCATTGCCCCGGTTCCAAACGCAGACCAGTTCTTGCACCAGAACCCATGGAGTGCAGGCGAGGCCAGGTTTTGAGGAAGGAAGCACCTATGCCGGAGTTGCTCGCCCAGCCCTCCCCAGAGGAGTTCACGGCCATTTACTGGGGTGACTGTTCCTGGGGACACAGAATGAGGATGGAGCCCGACACCGGGAATCTCTAGGCTCCCCGGGAAGGGGCAGAGTCGTCTGCACTCTCTCGGGCTGGGGCCGCGGTCACAGTCACGGACTCATCCGGTGATTCTTCTCGCTGTGTGTCCACCGCCAGCGTTCCCAGGGAGGGGGCGGGCTGGCAGGAAATCCAGCAGAGCAGTGCACACCTCACCATCGACGGCAGCACACTGACCCCACAAGCAAGAAATGGCGGCTTCACTGGAGGCCTCGGTGACGATACACGCTCCCAAGGTGGAGATGCCAGAGCCGGCCACATCAGGGAAGGCTTTGCGGGTGGGACTGGGGCATGCCGGGATGTCCCCTCCAATATAAAAGACGTATTAGAGCCCCTGGGCCTCTCACCACTAAGAAAGGTGCACAAGCCTTGGTCGGCCCCTCGGGGTTTGGGAGGCAGCATTTTCCATCCTTGAAAAGACTGCTCTGACCTATTTACGGAGGCACAGAAAGCTGCTGGGTTTGGGTCCAGCTCAGAGCACGGAAGGCCTCTCCAGGCTGCATTGCAGGCCAATAGCAATGTCGCATTTTCCCCGAGCCCCCGGATCGTGGTAAGCCATGACTCTCAAAGACCCACCCCTGACTCTTTAGTGCTCTTGGCAACGGCCTACTGCCAAGAACCCCTTCCCCACACGGCTAGAGGGACTCAGCCTGCCCCAGACACAGACCCTCTCCTTCAAATTCCCATCCTTTGCCCCACCAATGACCAGCTGGACTGTTTTGTCCCCACTGATCAATAGGAACAAAAAGCTTGCGAGTGGAACTTAGTTAAGCTCCTCTCCTTCCCCAGGGCCCCTGGACCCAGGCTGACCCCAGCCCGATGCAGCGGATGACCCCTCCTGACCCCAGGGTGAGACAGTCTCTCGTGTGTGGTCCCATCAGGTGGTCTCCGTCCTTCAGTCTTTTATCCCACCTCCCAGCCTCCTGTCCTTTCCTGGCTCCTTGCTCTTCTCTGCAAAAGCAAGGCCTTTTCTCCTGACCTTTCATAGGCTTGACGTCATGGTTGGAGTCTTCCCCCCAGTACAATAACCCCTTCACCCAATAAAATTGCACCTTCTCCCCATTGCCCCCATTGTAATAGCCCCCTCCTCCAATTATAATAGGCTCCTCCCCATTGCAATAAGCCCCTCCCCCTCTTGCAGTAATCCTTCAGAATCAAGTCTCTCTTTACTGAAGTTTGGAGTGTTTTTATTTGACACCAGTTATGTGCCATGGAGAGCTCTGAGGGGGTCCTCACGGTCCCTGCATCTGGAGTGGGGGACACCCCTGCACTTATCAGGCCCTGACCCACCTGGGGGGTGCCTATAGAGACAGAGATTGGGAGGAGGTGGAGGGAGAAAGGGGCCGAGGGGCTCTCGCCCCCTTGGGAATCAGGTACCCGACTTACCGTAGAAACTCTGAGTCCTGTTGGAGGACACTCAGAGAAGTGTTTACCTTCTTATGTGAGGCCATCGTTAGGGGTCCCGGCAAAGGCTCTTTAGGGGAACTTCCTTCCTGGGAGCACAGCATGCCCTCTTCATCTGCTCCTGGCTCCCCAGGCAAGTCCCTGACCTCTCTTAATCCGCTGACTTCAGGCAGAAAATCCAGCCTGTGGGAGTTCAGTTGTGGGTCTTGAGAAGATTTACTGCCCTGTCCCCTGGCTCCATTGGCAGAGTCCCTGCTGGATGACAGGGGTGACCTTTGCAGATAGAGAGCAGCCTAGGGAGGTGATTGCCCGACCCCAAGGGGTGGGGGGGGACGCAGCAGAGGCTGCCCGATGTCTGTCACATCTAAACATGTCTAAACTCATCCCAGGGGGTGTCAGGAACCCTGAGGGATGGACAGGGCCTCTGCTATCTGAGGGCATTTGGGAGACCTCAGTCACAGAACGGTCACTTTGACCCTCCCATTTGGATGCGGAAAGTAAAGACGGCCTCGCCAGGTTCTCAAATGTGTCAGAGGAACGTGATGCAGCTCGCTCTTCCTTCCCTCTCATCCTCCGAGGTTCCAGGTAACTCACCTCCTCCAGGAAGCCTCCCAAGCCAGCTCAGCTTGCCCCGAACAGTCCTCCACATGCCGACACCAGCAAACACCGGGGTGAGAATAAAGGGGGTGTGATTGGGTCCCTGGGTGCTGGTCCTGCCATCTGGTCCTCAAAGGCAGACACAGAAGTGTCCTTCATGGGACAGCCCCTCACGGTGCCTAGCACGGTGCTGTCTGGGTTTGTAATGAGTATTGATCAACTTGGCTTTCTCTAGTGTCTATGGTAACATTTATTAATGAGCATCAGTCAACATTTTTGAGTGTTTTTAGGGGTGCTTATTTGAAGGGACTCAGACAATGGGGCTCACACCACTGCCCGTCTTTAATAATCGAATCCCCCATCCCCTCTCCCGACACTCCCGCCGTGCGGTCTTCCTTTCCAGAGTCTCTACTCTGACCCAGCCTGTGACAATCAGAGGGGACTCCTCGGTGTTTTTTTATCATCATTTTCTGCAGATGGATTGCACACTTCATAAATGTTAACCAGGACAAATCATCGGCCCCAGCGACACCACAATCTTGTAATGACAGTCATCACCCAGTGACGGTTTGATGGGCTGAGTGGCTGGAGCCGGCAGTGCAGTGCAGCCAGGGACTGATGCCTGAGCCGCTGCCGTGAGATGGCACAGGGCCTGGGGGCCTCGGCCCTGCCCGTGCCCGGCTGTGGCCCCACTGAGAAAGGGCTGATGAGGGTGCCTTCTGCTCTGAAAGGGAGAGCCAGGGTGCAGGTGGTGGGCTGGCAGCTCAAGGTTGCTGCAGCAGCTTCCTGCGGCTGCCATGTCAAGTGACTCAAAGCAACAGAAGCTTGCCCTCTCACAGTTCTAGGGACCAGAGTCCAAAATCAAGGTGTGGGCAGGCTTGGTGCCCTCCGGGCTCTGCGGGAGCATCTGGTCCATGCCTCTCGCCCAGCTTCCGGTGTTGCTGGCAATCCTTGGTGTTCCTTGGACTGCTGTTCTATCACCCTGACCTCCACCTCCTTGGTCACCCGGCCACCTTCTCTGCATCTGTACGTGTCCCTCCTCTTCTTACGTGGACACCAGTCATGGGATTTAGTGCCCACCCTGACCCAGCATGACCTCATCTCAACTTCATTATATCTGTAAAGACCCCATTTCCAAATAAGGTCACGACCACAGGTTCTGGGTGCACATGAACTTTGGAGTCACTCTTGAACCCAGTGCAGTCGCTGAGTCCAAATGCAGCCCCAGCACTGACCCTGGAGCCTGTAGTCCCCACCGCCCCATAGACGCAGGTCTCCCAGTTTCTATCTGTCCACAGGGTGCCTGCACTGGCCAGATGAACGGAACAGCGGCTCCAAGCCCCCACCTGGGGCCTGGCTAAGGCAGGGCTCTGTGGAGGTCCTGCTTCCTGGTCCTTCTGTGGGATCCTCTGGCTTTAGAGGAAGGAAGACACAGTTTATTTCCTACTGAGGGAAGCTGGAAACCCTCCTCCACGGAGAATTGCTGGCAAGACACAGAGCTGAGCCCAAGAAGCAGGGCCTGACCATGGGGAGGAGAAATATATAGGCCGGTCAACGAGAAAGAGGTGGCCAGAGACTGTTGGAGGCAGCAGAGGTCCTTGAACAAGAACCTAAATCAGAAAGTCTCTATCTGGTGAGAAAAGAGCAGGAGCTAAGCTGGTCCTGCCGGGTGGGCCCTGGTCATTCCTCCTGGGTCGTCACAGAATTCATGGCCACTCCGTGACCAGGACTGAGCTTACTCGAAAACGTCCAAACCACAGACTGACCGTCACCCCAACCCTGAGAGACGAGTGGACCACTGTTTCTTTACCAATCACAGTTTTAGCCTCACTCCCTTGCTCCGGCCTTCTAGGTACAACCAGTGAAGACACCCGATCACTGAAAGACCCCCACTCCTCAACAGCATCCAACTCAGAGCAAAGCCCAAATCCCTCCCCAAATCACCAAGTACAAGCCCAAACCTATGATATGCTCTCCCTAAGGCCCTCTCGCAGAGACGCCCCAAGGCTCCCACGGTGCGTGATCTCCCTAGTTACAGTGAGACCATAAACCCAATCTTGTTTGACTCTCAGTGTGTTCCCGGCAGCCTTTGGTGGCGGGGTCTTGACCCAGGACATTAACCATTGTTCCCAATATGAGTGCTGTTTCGTGCCTGGCATGGAGCTCAGAGCTTTTGTACACATTTTCTCACATTATTTTCCACATCAAACTTGAGTGTAGTTACTGTAAGGTGGGAAACTGAGGCACAGAGGAAACTGTTTTTGTATTTGTATCCATATCTGCTTGTGCGTATCTGTATCTGTACCTGTACCTGTATCTGGTGTGTATTGATGTCTATGTGTATCATCTATGTCGATTTCATCTGTGTGTATGTCCACAACTGTACCGTCTGTATCTCTATACCTACATCCATATCTGTATCTTTATAGCTCCTTTGACCTCTAGCTCTATACCTACCTCCATCATCCCTACCTAGTCATGTATATCTATGTCTAGTTATGCATTGCCAACTTTATCAGCTGTTACAGATGAGAAAACTGAAGCCCAGAGATGTTACATACCTCACCCAAGGCCCCACATTTAATGAGCTGTGGATCCGGACAGACTGGCCCCAGAGCCTGTGCACTTGGAGTGCTGTGTCCCCATACCTGGAACTGTGCCCTCCATATAGTAGGTGCTCAGTAAATCCCCGTGGGCTGAATGAATGCCGAAATGCATGAGAGAATTCACAGCTGCTGGGAACAGAGACCATTACAACCCTTAGGAGAGTACTTTTATAATAGTCAGTAAAATGGAAAATATTCATACTCTACAGCCCATAACATCGCTCCTGGGGGTAGAAGTGAGGGAAATGGTCGCAGAAGTGCACAGGGGCACGAAAGGGATATTCATCACAATGTTGTCCCGGTGTGCGCTGATGTGAAATGTCCAGGGATACGGAGGAGTTTGCATAAATAAATGATGGTAGGGGGTCAGGCCACAGTTAAAAATGTGTAAACTACATTGATATAGGACAGTTATCAACTTGGATGGATCTCAGAATTATATGATTAAAAAAAAGCAAGTTGCAAAGAGATTCGTATGATAGTGTGTTACTTATGTAAAGTTATAAAGCACAACTACTAATACCATATATGTGAATATATGTGTATATATATGCATATTTATGTTTTTATATTTAGATATGTATATTTATGTATTTAGAGAGAGAGAGAAGAAAGAGAGAGAGCAAGAAGGAGAGAGAGAAAGTGGAGAGAGAGAGAATAAAAATGCGGACAGGGACTTCCCTGGCAGTCCAGGGGTTAGGACTCCATGCTTCCACTGCAGGGGGCACAGGTTTGATCCTTGGTTGGGGAACAAAGATCCCGCAAACCTCATGGTGCAGCCAAACAAACAAACAAGCGAGACAAAACCGTGGACAGGAGGAAACGGCAGCCTCGGTCAGGCAGAGGCTGGGATGCTGGGACCTCTGACTCTATCGACCTCATCTGTCAGCATGGCTTGGAGTGGCTGGGGAAGTGTGGAGGCAGGAGCTGGGTGGGAGGTGGTGGGGTGGCCACACGGAGACCACAGGGACCTGGAGACAGACCATGTCAAGGATCTTTATTTTTGCATGAAAGAAACGGGAAGCCACTGAAGTTTATGAGCAGAAGGGGTAGAGGGGAAGAGCTGCATTTTTTAAAACGTATTCTCCTCTTCACGTGGTGATCAAGTAACAGCAGACTGTGTCCGCTTTCTGGGGCTACCCTAACAACTTACCGAAAATGGGGGCTTACAACAGCGACTTTATTCCCTCACAGTCTACAGGCCAGAAGCCCCAAGTCGAGGTGTGGGCAGGGCTGTGCTCCCGCTGGAGTCTCTAGGGGACCATCTTTTCCTGCCTTTTCCAGCTTCTGGTGGTCCCCAGGCATCCTTGGCTTGTGGCGCATCCCTCCAATCTCTGCCTCCATCATCATGGGGCCATCTTCCCCCATGTGTACCTGTGTCTGAATCTCCTTCTCCTTATAAGGACACCGGTCATTATAAACCAGCATATGACCTCATCTTAACTAATTACATCTGCAATGACCCTATTTCCAAATTAGGTCACATTGTCAGATCCCAGATGGACATGAATTCTGGGGGACAGATTTCATCCCAAGACACAGGGTCGGGGGAAGCAGAAGGTTGTTCATGAGGCAGCGGTGGTCCAGGAGGGCTGACTCAAGCAGAGTGGCCGTTGGGTCTGGGATGTGGGGATTCCAGAGTACTGGGAGGTTGTATGGTCAGGACTTGGATGTGAGGGAAGAGGGGCGACCAGGATGACTTGGGATCTCTGAGACTCAATGGGGTGGGGACCCAGGCAACACCTCTCTTCTTGGGGTGGGGGCTCACCTTCCACAAGGACTCAGACAAGACTTACCTGGGAGGCAGGGCAGAGCTGGGGGTCTGTGGACCCTCCCTCCCACCTGCATCCCCAGGTTGCATCTCCCAGTGGAGCTGGCTCTCTGCTCAGTCCTGCCCGAGGTCCAAGGGAGGCTAGGCTCCATCTTTATCTGGAACACCGTAGGTGGTCTGGAAAATAGAGGTCTACGTCACTGGCAGGGCTGGGCGTCTCAACTAGGGGCCTAGCCACTCACCCACCCAAAACAGTCCCAGAAGGCAGGGCGCAAGACGTGCCAGAATGGCTGAGGTGACGTGGAAGAGGACAGCTGTTCCTGGGGGCGTGGGGGACCAGGGCTTGGCGGTCTCCCTCTTGCCGGCAGAGACAGTGACATGGGAGCACTTACCGAGGACGCACTCCTGGGGCGGCCAGGCCCCTGACCTATGGTCCCCAGTCACCCAGGAGGTGGGCCCCTCGTTGTCCCCAAGAGCTGGATTCTCTGGGCTTCAGTCAATGAACAGTCCCAGACTGGCTGAGGCCAGAGGGGGATGTGGTGACCCACATCCACTGAGCACCCAGACGTCCAGTGTTGCCGGATACGGGGCTCGAGCTGTATCAGCCCCAGGCCTGGCCTGGTCCCCCTCTCTGCAGCCCTGGCTCTGCTCCTGCTGGCTGCCTCCTGGGGAGGCTGCTTCCTGTGGCAGGCTCGCTGGCCTCCCGTACCCTTAGCAGCCCTGGAACCAAGGGCACCTTTTCTCCCAGTAGTTTGAGCAGAATCTGGAGTTTGCGGGCACTGGCCAGGCTTCCAGGGTGGGCCAAGATCCAATGTACTCATTAGTTGGTGGTTGGGGTGGGGGTCAGGTGGGGTCAGGTGTGATCAGGTGGAGGCAGGTGGGGTCAGGTGGGGTCAGGTGTGATCAGGTGGGGTCAGGTGTGATCAGGTGTGGTCAGGTGTGGTCAGGTGGAGGCAGGTTGGGTCAGGTATGGTCAGGTGTGATTAGGTATGATCAGGTGGGGTTAGTTGTGGTCAGGTGTGGTCAGGTGTGATTAGGTGTGATCAGGTGGGGTTAGTTGTGGTCAGGTATGATCAGGGGGGATCAGGTGTGGTCAGGTGTGGTCAAGTGTGATCAGGTGTGGTCAGGTGTGGTCAGATGTGGTCAGGTGTGATCAGGTGTGATCAGGTGTGGTCAGGTGTGGTCAGGTGTGATCATGTGGGGTCAGATGTGATCAGGTGGGGGCAGGTGGGGTCAGGTGGTGACAGGTGGGGTTAGCTCCCTGACTTGGGGGGTTGGGATAGGCCTCCAACTGTGGGCTCTTCCCGGGGCGGTTAACACGAATGTTTCACTCTTGTATCTGGATGTAGTGTGACGGTCATTGTCATTCAGCTGGGCTTGATCACTGAAACCCCACCCTCCTACTGGTGTGTCGGGGTGGAGAAACCTTGGACGGGAGTGAAGGTGCATCTCTGGACACATCCATTGGTGAGCCCACTCCCCAGGCAGCTGGTGCACACCCTGTCCAGGGAGGGGGGTAAGAAGACATGGCCCCTTTCCTCAGGAATTCAAAGTCCATTGATATCAGTGGACATAATAAAAACTCTGGTGTGAAAGGCTGTTGTGACTAAGGGGGCAGACTCAGGAGCCAGACCTGTGAACTGTGTGACCCTGGGCAATGACTTAACATCTCTGTGCTTGGTTTCCTCCTTTTGAAACAGGGCTGCCTACCTTCGGGACAAGGCACACGATTCAGTAAGTTAAAAGCTGCAACATGCTCAGAACAGTGTCTGACCCACAAAGCTTTCTATAAATGTTGACTATTATTCCTAATAGTTGATATTTGTCAGACTTTATTGTATGCCAGACACTCAACAAAGCATTTCATATTCATTCTATCTTTAATCCTCAGAGCAAATCTCTATGGCCCGTGCTGTTGAGTGTCTGGTCTGAGGCCTTATATCCAGCAAGGGACCCCGGGGCCCTGGCCTATCACTCAATGACTGGGAGCCCCCAAGCCTGCTCCCATAACCCCCACGTCATATTGGTTGGTGACATTGTTAAGAAGACAGCAGGCGCTTGTAATGGGTACAAGCATTACGGCGGGTAGGAGGCACTGGGGCGGGATTCTCTCAGCTGCTGCACCTTCCAGATGGAGAAACTGAGGTTCAGTAAACTGAAATAACCTGTCTTCGGTCCCAAAGCCAGAAAGTGGCAGAGCCAGGATTCGAGCTGTCCTTGGCCTTAACCAGGCACTGTTCTTCCCTGCCCCCTCTGCCAGGCATCCTGGATATCGTGCCATGGGTCCTGGGGCACAGCCACGAGTCGGGGCATGGAGCTGGTGGAGAGGAAGCACAGAGGAAGTCTGAGATGCAAAGTCTGATGAGCATGGGTTGTCCTCTTAGACTCAAGTTAGGGGAACACTCGTGTTGTCAACATCATCACCACATGAAAGTCTTGGCAAGGGACATGAACACTGGGCGGAGTTAGAGTTAGAAATGAAATCTGATCAGAAGTTGCAAAATCCTTCTCAAATGTCCTGAGCAGAATTGATCTGCGAGGCAGCTTGCTCAGTAAAGAGTTGTTTCCAGGGTTTTGTAGGACAGGAATGTGGGCTTTGGTAGAATGTGCTCACAGGCAATGCAGAGAGCAAGGGCCACGTGGCCACGTGGGCACATCCCTTCCCAGGACAGGCCAGGGACACGGCTATGAGAAGGTGATGGAGGAAACAACCAGAGGCTGATCTGAGAGGGGCGTGAGCCGGCGTGGGGCATGCAGGTGCGACGAGGTGTGAACTAGGAACCTGGTATGGGTGGGCACGCACAGGTGTGCACTGAAAGGATAGAAGAGGTCCAGGGCCTTCTCTCACCAGTGGAAGCATCCACCCTCTGGGACCCAGGGGGACCCATCTAGCCCCACCCCATGGGGCACAGGGGGGTCCTCACCACGTGCCTGTCTGGGGCGGCGGGATTGGCAGTTGTCTGGCTGCTGACCAATTTCAGAGCCACCTTCTGTCTGTGACGAACAGCCCTCACTCCCCTCTAAGTGGTGACTAGACCTCTTGGGCCAGTAGCTCAGGCTTTTCCATGTGACTCAGTATTTGCTTTGGGTCGGAATTAAATACAATGCACCCTCTTGCAGAGCCAAAAGGAACAGTGCAGGATACACCTGAAACTCAGCAAAAACGATTATCTGGCTCTTAGAATCATGCGGGGATTAAGCCTGCCTGCCAACGGGAGGGCTTGGATGGACTCTCAACCCCCGGGATTGCTGGGTCTGCCTCTTCCTCATGATATGGCACTGTCTTTGGGCAGGGGGCCCGGGACCTCTCTTCCCTCAGTTTACCCCCAGCAGCCCAGCTTCCTTCTGCCTGAGACACCTGACCTCACAGCCCTAACAAAGCTATGCCCACCCTTCTGTCTCCTGCGCCCCTGAGAGGGTCCGGGTTTGGCCCAGTTCCACTCATTTGCTCCCCTGCAGCCCAGAGGGCCCTGCACACACTCGCAACCACATGCTCCAGGGGAATCAGGAGTCCAGCAAAGGCTGCCCATTGCCCCAGTGCCTCCCATCCTCCCATGGAAATAGCCCATCCAGCTGTCATCCACCCTGTGTATAAGGTGTGCCCGCTTCCAGCATGTCTCCAAGGGATGCGACCAGGACGGATAAGTTCTGTAGGGAGGGGGGGAAGCACCCTGGGTGCATGGCAGCACCCCAGTCCTTGGGAAGATTCCACCCTGGAACAGGGAGGTAGCAGGGGCGTCCCGGGTGAGCACAGGTGTGGACGCCCCGGGGGAGTGTTGGGGCCAAAGGGAGGTGCTAGTCAGTGTTTATCTAGGGAGGGAATAGGCGTACAGCCAGGTGGACAGGATGGAAAACCAGGGATGCCAACCAGCTTGGAGCCCCCGGCTGCCCCGTGTCTGTCTACCCCAGAAGTCCCTGCTGCCCCTTCTGCCCAGGGAAGGCCACCCCACCTGCTCCCTTCCCCACAGACACGCCTCCATGATTTCCCCTCAACATAATTGTTCTGCTCCCAGGATGTGACACACACCTGCCAGGCAGACTCCTGCATGAGGGGGTTGTGGCTCATCTCAAGTGTATCTGACCCTTTCTCTGGGTCCTGGTAACTCAGCTCTTGAGAAGAAAGTGAGAGAGAGAGAGACAGAGAGAGAAGCGGAAGGGAAGGCAGAGAAGGGGATAGAGGAAAGAGAAGAAAAAGTGAAAAGGCCCCATATTTTGTGAGGATGGTGTTGATATAATCTGAAAAGACATACGGGACGGGAGCATCCTCTCCCCTTTGTGGACCATCCAGCTGTGATCCTGACCTGCCTGCTTGCCCTCCTCCCACCCCAGGCAGTTCAGTTCCACGCTCACCCCCCCAACTCTCCTTGCGTCTGTTAACACTTCTTTGTCATGAGTTTCATTTCCCCAGGGCTCACTCGAGCTGGGTGGGAATGGGTCCATTAAGAGACCAATCATTCACTCAAAACATCTTCGTCAAATGTCCACAAGGTTTCGGGCTCTACTCTAAGCAGCTGGGGAGACAAAGATCAATGGAGCCAAGTCCCCTCCTGCCAGATCTCGGGGTCCAAGATGGGAGACGCCGGGTGTGCATCAGGCAGAAGGAAGGTGGCCCTGAGCACAGGTGCCTGGGCCAGGGGGTCTTGGGTTGAAAGTCGAAGGTGCGGGAGAGTCTTCCGTTCTTGAGAATGCCAGCAGGTCTGGGGGCACAGGCGCTGCTCAAGAGCTTAGCTGAACGGGTGAATGAATTGAGACGGGGGCGCAGACTTGCCAGGTGGAGAGGAGAGCTGACGAAAGGTGCAGAGGCGGGGTGCTACGTAACAATACCCAATGGAGCGGGAGAGCTCATGCCAGGGGTCGGACATAGGGAGCTATGGAGGTTTCTGAGCTGGAGAGGAGGAAAGATCACAGCACTGTTTAAGGGTCATGTACGAAGTCAGGATACCTGGCCACAGGCTGTTGGTCAGGATAGAGCCAGGGGGATGGCAAGTCAGACTGAACGCTCTCGTATCATGCAGCATAGTGACTGCTACATTCACACACTTGGCGTCTCTGGTCCAGTCCTGGAGGAAGGGGACTCCAAAATGAATTAAGATTTGTTGAACACCTACAATGTGTGGGTCTCTGGCACCCTAGGGCATCCACATATGTGTTCTTTCAGCCCCTGGGAGTGCAGGCAGGTACCCTCTACAGTGTTCAGGCTCACCTCTTGCCCAGGGGCAAAGAGCCCGGAGTCTTATACGTTTCTGAAAGAGAACCAGCTCTGAGACCAAGGGTGGGGTTGTATTTTCTCCAACTTCATAATATTTTAAAATGTGACTTATCCTTTTAAATGTTTATTGCGCACCATTTTACACCCAGCACTCCATTTAGATTTTGCTGACGAGAGGGGGGAGAAAAATAAATCTCTCCTCTGTTTCAGAAAGACCCAAAGGGCAACCGTTTACGTGGCTTTCAACTTTAATCAGGAGCTTTCTGGAACTTGGCATCAGCAGTAAAACAGTCCTCAAGTATGTCTCCAAGGTGAATTGTTGATATTTATATTTGCACTTAATTGCTGCTAAGGAGGGGGGCATCCTAGGCTGTTAGGGAGAACGTGGGATTCGCCCAAGTGCCCCGGAAACAGCCTTTCCTCATGCTCCAGGGTAACAGGGGTGCCCTGTGCTGCATGTCAGAATTTTACTCATTTGGAAAAATTTGGTAACTCTCAAAATGATAGGGCAAAATCCTCTTATCATGCTGCACGCTGCAAGCACCCACCACGCCTGGATTATTTTGGGCTCCCAAACGCACGACCAGCCCCCGTGGCATTTTCTTCAGTGTCTGCCAAGTGTAATTAGGCATAATGAGGTGGGGCTCTGGGTTTTGTTTTTTATGGGCAAATCTTATTGAATCACCCCATGAAAGGCAGTGAGGAGCCTGGGGTGCGTATGTCCGCTATTGCTGGGATATGAAAATAGCAGTAATGACAACAAATCTAATCTATGTGGAATCCTTAAGCACACGCACTGCTGCTATTACGTCGTTAATCTGTGAAAGCAACAGGGAAGCTCAGTCTGGAGGGAGTCCATGGGGAAACTGAGGCTGACCAACTTGGTGCTGTTGGTTGGTACCTCTCGGAGCAATGGCGCTGTATCCTGTTCACAGCACACAGATGGGTGCCCATGGACCACCGTGGGGCTCCAGTAAGGAAGTAATCAGTGTTTTGTAGGAATAAGAAAAATCACAGAATCAACATGCATTTCTGAAGTTACTTTAGAAATAATAATAGCGAATACTTTCAAAACTCTTACTAAGTGCCAGGCATCTTTCTAAGCGCTTGACAGAAAATCACTGCAGTAGGTGGACCTTTCATGGCCAAAGATCCACGTCCTCCTGCAAGGTCACCTCCCTCAGGATGTGACCTTATTTGGAAATCTGGCCTTTGCAGATGTCATGAGTTAAGATGGGTCCGTACTGGATTAGGGTGGCCCAAATCCAATGACCGGTGTCCCTATAAGAAGAGGGAAGAGAAGATGCAGAGGGGAGAGGTGAAGATGGGTGAGGAGCCTCTACAAGCCAGGGACTCCCGGCAACAACCAGGAGCTGGAAGAGGTGAGGAGGGGTTGCACCCAGACTCTCAGAGAGAACAGGACTCTAAGGCACCTTGATCTCTGACTTCCAGACCTGGGAGAGAATACGTGTCTGCTGTTCAAGCCCCCAGTTTGTGGCATTTTATTACGACAGCCCCAGAAAACTAATAGGGCGACCCTTGAACTTCACAGTCACCCTGTAAGGCAGGTACTAGCATTTTCCTCCAACACGCTTTCACATTCTTTGTCAGGTTGGATGTTCGCTGGATTCTGTGTGTGCAGCCAGGCAAGTATTTATTACTTCATCTGAAAATGAGCCTGATGAGGCTCAGAGAGGTTGAGCTGTCAGCTCCAGGTCACACAGCCTCTTGACTCACTCAAGAGGCTGCTTTTGAAGGACCTATTTGGACCCTCTTACCCCACCTGTCCAGACTCACTGAGGGTCGGTTCCCTTGTTGTCAGAGAACACAGGCAAGGCAGCACTTGCAGAATGTGTGTGCTTGGGCTTTGCTTTAAATAGAATTACTCACGTCAATCAGATGGCAGGATCATAAATTACAGTTCACGTCGTAGTGGATGTGGATGCAATTTTCCCCAAGGCAGGTGGGAGGAATCTGGGGGGCAGCTCTCCCCTCTTCCCCTCCCCCTAGGAGCATTTAAACCCACCTCTGCTGGAGGTGGGGCCCAGAAGGACTGTAATTATCATTAAAATGGTGTTGTGTGTTTCGTAATTAGACAAGGCCCTTGTTCTAGTGGGAGTGCTGTAAAGAAAAAATAAATGCAGCATTTGTGCCCACAAAGTAAGTGGAGAGAGGGAGGCCTTGAGATTTAATAGCCAGTGAGGCTCCCTCTCCATCTCTGGCTCTTTGTGTTTGTCCAAAGCTGAGCTGAAATACAAAGGTTTAAAGGAGAGTAAAAACGTTTAATTCTCAGGGTCAGATTCTGTCCTCACAGGCAGCCTAACAGGACAGTGTCACAGTGTGGAGGACTCTCGGGGACAACGGCAGATCTACGGGATTAGTGGGCATCCTGGGGCGTTTGGACAAGGGTGGAAGGGGCTGGGAAGACACCTCTGCACCTGCAGACAAGACCCCAAAGGAGTTTTCCCACACACCCTCCCAGTGCCTGCCGGGGAGACCTACAGAAAGTGGGAAGGATCTGCAGAATCTCTTCCAGCCCCGCTTCTTCCCCGTTCCCGATGTTTGTCCCCCTGTGCTGCCTACATTTCCCACAGCATCAGACCCCTCCCAGTGACCTCCAGCCTGCCTGGAACTTCTGCTGACAAATCTCTGGGTTTGCCAGCCCAGAAGCTCTCTGAGCCCCATCCTTTTGGGTTTTTATGGAGGTTCCATTACACGGGTATGACTGGTTAAATCGCTGGCCATTGGTGATGGATTCTGTCTCCAGCCACACTCTTCTCTGGAGGTCGAGACTGAAAGTTCTAATCCTGTAATCACTGAGTTGGTTCCCCTGGCAACCAGGGGAACCAACCTTAGCTGACCTGGGGGCTCTCCCAAAGTAGCCTCATTAACATAGCAAGAGACGCCTTCCTGGCTCTTTTCACTTAGGAAATTCCACGGGTTTTAGGAGCTCTGTGTTGGGAACTGAAGAAAGACCAAATATATACTTTTTATTACAAATCACACTGTCACACACAGTGACCCCCCCACCACAGACCTGTCTGTTCATACAAGTGGTAAGAGACCCATGCCTGGGATCAGAACTGGGGCCCCTGAGATGGCGCTAGTGCTCGCTCCTTTGTTTCAGTTCAGAAACACTGTCTTGGTGGTGTGTCTCTCTTTGCTATGGACTAAATTGTGTCCTCCCCCACCAACCCAGATTCCTTTGTTGAAGCCCTCACCCCTAATGCATTAGGAGATGTATTTGGAGATGGGGCATATGAGAAGGTAGTTAAGGCTCACTGAAGTCCCAGGGGTGGGGCCTGATCCCGTAAGAGGTGTTCTTATAAGATGAGACACCAGAGAGATGGCTCTCTCTACCGTGAGAACACACAGCGAGAAGGTAGCCGTCTTCAAGTCGGGAGGAGAGCCCTCTCCAGGAACGGAGCCTGCCGGCACCTTCATCGTGGACTTCCAGCTGTGAGACACCAGATTTCTGTTGGTTAAGCTGTCAGCCCCAGGGATCTAGCCTAGGCCCCTTTGCAGACTCTGCCTTGGGAACTTCAGGAGCTATCAGAGATGCTGTATAACAAACAGTCACCTTTCTCTGCTGTCATTGGCCTGCAAGGGGTTTCTGTTCCGAGGTGAATCCCGCAGTTGAGTCACGCGACACGATCCATCAGAAGCTCCACTGGCACAGGGGGGCGGGTTGGGGGGTCTGCAGAGTCTCTGTGCTGCTGGTCAGAGCAGGCATACCCTTCTGCGACACTCTTGTGATGCTACTTCTCTTTCCTAAATCCATGAGGACTCACCTCGAGCGCTTGGCAGCACACCTTCCTTTTTTCTTCCAGCATATGGTGTTTTAAAGGCGACATGTCTGCCAAAACCTCACAGATCCCTCGGGTGAGGCAGCTTCCCCACAGCTGGGGATGCCACTCTCTGCTGCGGTCTGTTAACAGATGGCCCGGCAGAGCGGGTGCTGGGAACCAGGCTTCCGCATGGAAGCGTAGCTGATGCCTCACGTTCCTTTTCACATTGGTGTGATTCACACGCAGCTGGGGGAGTGGCTCAGGCCGTGGCTGCTGCACACCTCGTTATGGAACAATCCTCCAACCATTGAGGGGTTCTGCAGGGAGGACCCTTTGGGTGCTGGGAGAGAGGTGTGAGCATGTCCACGTCTCCATGGGAGGGGCCAACATGCTCCTCAGGTGAGGTTGGAGTTTGCAAACACGTCTAGAGCAGGGTTTCCACTGTTTCCCCCTCTGAACTTATCACCAGTCCCCGGCTGCTGGCGTGGGAATGCACAGATACCAAGAGGAGAACGTGGCAGATGTATGTCTCATCCCAGGTAGAAGCTGACCAACAATTCTTGGCCACCTGGCACCACGGGAACCCTGAGGCCAACTAGGAACTCAGGCCTTTCACACCGAGCCAAAGCATGTGGTGGTCCTGGTTCACAGCAACACCAAGAGGCAAGGCCCCTGCCCCAGGGTGTGTCAGGGGGTCTGACGGAGTGTGTGCTCTGGCTTGGCCACATTGAGAATGAATCTAAGAAGAATGAAGCCAGGGCCCTGTTGGGCTACAAAGAAAGTCCAGGTGGGAGGTGATGCCATTCTGAGCCAGGTGAGGGTGGAGACAAGGGAGCGAGAGAATTCTTTGTGAGGCTAAGCAGCAGGTCCCAGGGTGGATGTGTGGTGGGGAGCAGTGGGGAGGCAAGGGTGGCCCCTGATTTCTGGCTGAGGTCCCTGGTGTGTGGGGAAGAGGAAAGACAGGACTCAGGAGGCCGGCAGGATCGGCCCTGTCTGTTTCTGCTGCCCAGACCAGATGAGAACCGGGGGTCAGGGTCCTCCTTCAATCTGGGGTCAGCTAAGAAGGGCTGTTTCCCTCAGGTGGCTTCCCAGGGTGCTATAGGGAGGGCTGTGAGTTGTGGGAAGAGGACTAAGGTGCCAAAGAATTTAACTGTCCTTCTGGGGGTTATTCAGGGGTGTTCCAAGGAGAAAAGAGATACTATCAGAGGATATTGTGGAACACAGGGCAAGCCCCATGAGGGAACAGGAGTACACAGAGAGATGTACATGGAGGTCATTCAGGGAAGATTTCCTGGAGGAAGTGATCCCCTAGCTCAGTGTCGCTGGGTGTGCAAGAGTTGGAAGGGAGAGAAGCACATTTCTTGCAGGTGGAATATGGTTAGCACAGCATGTTCATAAGGGTAGGAAGGCAGTAAGAGGCAGTGACTCTTTCACCCTGCACACAATCCTCAGGGACCTGTGTAAGGAAAAGGGCTTCTGAGTGTACCTCCGAGGCCATCCCCTAGTGGGACCAAGCCATGTCCCCCTACCAGGGTCAAGGACAGATTGCTGGAGCGCTTCCTCTTTGGGCTGCGGCTCTCAGCAATATCTGCTTCCATCACTGCAATCAAAAATGAACTTCAGGCAACTTTTACTCCATGTAATTTCTCTAGCTTTGCGGACAAGATAATCTACAGTGGAGCAAATGTCACTGATACATCACGGCCTCCTCATCTCTGTGCTTGGAATGCTGGACTCGGAGGCCGGGAGTTTAAGAGCAGGTGTGTAGGGATCAGCAAGTGGGTGGGAGGAGATGATTAGGATGGTGTTTTGGAGAATGGAGAGGAGGGAGGAGGAATTTCCTCTAAAATGGTAAAGAGGCTCAGAAGGGAAAGCAGAGAGATTTTTGAAAGGTCAGAGCTGCAAAAACAATCAGAGCCTAATTCAGGGCTTTTGCCATTTCTAGAACATTTTATAGAAATCGGGAAGGAAAGTCTTCTGTGTCCCTGGAGTCCCTTGGAACAAAGGAGCTGGGTGGTCAGACTTGGAACCCAGTTATCATTCATTCAATCTTTTTTTTCTTTTTCCAGCAGACATTTCCTGATCCTGGCAGGAGTCAGCCTTGTGTGGTGGAGTGAGCTATGGGTTAACCACTTACCATATGGTTTTACCATATGAACAAGGTACTTAAACCCGGTGAGCCGTAGTTTCCCTATTTTCTTTCAAGCTGATGACTGGTCAACATTTTCTGAGTACTCACTGCATGCTGGGCACCATGCTAATTGCTTCCCCCAGACCACCTCTTGGAATCCTTACAATAACTCTGCGAAGTGAGCGATATTGTTTCTCCCATTTTTACAGGTAAGAAAACTGAGGAGCAGTGAGATTAAATAACTTATCCCTAGCATCACATAGGGATGATATGACAGAGCCAAGCAGCCTGATTCCAGATTTGAGGGACCTAATCACCCAGCTAGTAGGATATTATAAAATTAGGGCAGTGATCCTCACCTCAGAGAGGTATGGGGGGATTATAAGAGATTATGTGTGTAAAGTACCCAGCATAGGACCTAGAACAGTCAATACTCAATGGAGAGTGATGATGATGATGATGATGAAGATGGTGATGATGACAATGATGGTGGTGGTGATAATGGTGGTGATGATGTTTGTATGGTGATGTTGGTAATGATGGTAATGATGTTGGTGATGATGTTAGTGATGATGATGATGATGATGATGATACCCATGAAAAAGTACCAAATCTTCCGATAGTTGCCTGGGATACAGAGAAGGAAAATACAACCTATAATGACAGGAGAGAACTTCCAGTGAAAAAGAAAGAAAACTCAATGTCCAAATAATCTGTTGCAAGAACCACATGACAGAGAGTGGAAGTTTGTACCAGGTTGGTGGCCATGGATGTGTGGAGAAGTTGTAAGATTGGGATAACTGTTGGAGGCAAAGCCAAAGGTGCATGTTGATGGGTTGGATGTAGGACAGGGCTTCTCAAACTGGGTAATATAACATTTGGGGCTAGATCATTCTTAGTTGTCTGGGTGGTGGGGCTATCCTGTATACCATTGGATTTTAGCAGCATTTCTGACATCTATACACTAGATGCCAATAGCACCTTTTCCCTAGTTATGATGACCAAAGTTGTTTTCAGACCTTGCCTGATATCCTCTAGGGTGAAAGGCACCCAGTTGAGAACCACTAATGTAGGAAAAGAATAGAATTTGTGATAGTTCCTGGACCTTTGATTTAAGGAACTGTGTGCATGGTGCTTTCATTAGCAACAAGGGAATTTTTGTCTCTTTTATTCATTGCAGTGTCCCAGAACCTGGAACAGTTCCTGCCCATAGTAGGTACTCAATGGGTATTTGCTGAATGAATGAATGGTTGAATGGGGAAGGCTGGGGGAATAAAGGTTCTTGTCTTGTTTTCTATTTTGTGTGTGGGGGGGGGGGTGGGGAGGGAATACATGGTTTTACTTTAGACAAAGCAAGTTTGAGATCTCTCAGATATCCCAATGCAAATATTGAGTTGCCAGTTAAATATGGAAGTCTTGAACTCCCAGGAGACGTCAGGAGATAAATCCTGGCAGACATCATCATGTCTGCAATGTCTAAACCTCTGGGACTGACTGAGATCTTCTGCAGCAAAAGAAATACAGAGAAGAGAAACGAGGTCAAGAAAGACCTTTGGGGAGTCAGACACTTAGGATTTAGGGAGACAAAGAGCAACATGCTTGAGAGATGCAGGAGGGGTGGTCGGGGAGATGGAGGAAGGCCAAGGTTAGGCAGATGTCCAAGAGTTGAGAAAATGATGTGTTGAAAGGAGGGAGTGGGCACCACATTGAGTACTGTGAGAGGAGGAGTCGATGAAACGGGAACATGGCCATTGGAGTTGGAGCCATGGAGTCCAAGGGGAACTTGGACAGAAGCCAGTTCATCAGGACCAAGAAGATAGAAGCCCCTTTGCCATGAGTTCCAGAGACATGTGACCTGGGGGTAGGAGAGGGCCTGGGAAGCTTTGTTATGAAGAAATGGGGTAGTGAAAGGAAAGAAATGTGGGGTGTGAGAAAACATACTCTGACACTTGTCAAAGTAGGAAGAAAGACTTGTTCAAGACTATTGCAACAGGGGAGGGAATACAACTCCAGGGACAAGTGGGAATTTATAGCCAGTGGGCAGGGTGAGGGGTCAGTGGGTGGAAAATTACTGAGAGGAAATATTAAGGGTAGCAGGATTCTTGCTAAGCTGACTTAAGTGGATTCTTGCTGAAGGCAGACCAAAGTCAAGACCTAGTCGAGAAGAGGGCTCATAGAAGCCAACTAAATTTTGTCGAGAAAGGAGTCTTTGTTGGGTGTCACAGGCAGGCTTTTGAAGGAGGGAGGCACTGGAACATGTCCTTATACCAGTGAGCACAGCCATCGGGAGCTCTGCCACTTCTGGTGCTGATCCCTAGTGGGCACGGCATCGCAGTAGGTCAGAGACGGAGACAGCAGGTCAGAGGGTGGCCCCAGACTCTGGGCTCTTGCTCTGGCTCTCAGCTCCGCCGCAAGGGAAGCCACAGATGGGCTCTACTCCCTGCTGATACCCTAATCATAAGTTTGGCTTTTAGCCCAAGCTGCACTAATCACTACATCACTCTGCCTTGGCTCCCCATGAGTCCAAAGCAGGCTACGGGGGGATCTACTAATCCGGCCCAGTAAGTGGGCCACGGACATGGTGGCACCGACCCAGACAAGAAGACAGGAGCTCCTGCGTCTTGAGACCGTCCCGGCACCCACCCTCCTTCCAGCATGGTAGTTGTGGATCTGCTTTCTCCTTTAGGGTGGTAACTGGCCCCCAGCCAAGAGACGTCTCTCAATTCACCTTCAGGTAAGGAGGGAAGGGCCTTAGGTGACCTTCCTCACAGTCAGCCCCTGACATTTGCAAAATCAATGATCACAAGATCGAGTTGATCCAAAGTCTGGGTTGTCCCCTTGACAAAAGTGCCAATAAAAACATGCGTTTGGGGCTTCCCTGGTGGTGCAGTGGTTGAGAGTCCGCCTGCTGATGCAGGGGACACAGGTTCGTGCCCCGGTCCAGGAAGATCCCATGCCATGGGGTGGCTGGGCCCGTGAGCCATGGCCACTGAGCCTGCGCGTCCGGAGCCTGTGCTCTGCAACGGGAGAGGCCACAACAGTGAGAGGCCCGCGTACTGCAAAAAAACAAAACAAGACAAAACAAAACAAAACAAAACAAAAACGTGCGTTTGGGGGTTGTTCTTCGCCTGGTGTCTGGGGTGAGAGTGAAGCTCTCAGAGAGGCACCTGCATATGACTGGCGTGAGCGCCACACGTGCTGCTGTGGGTATTTTTGTGTTTTTGCCTCTGAGAGCCCATCACCTGACTCCAAAGGCATGAATCATTTATCAGCACAGCTTCCTAATACTCTGCAGACAACAGCCACGGTCTAAGTGCATCTTTTCCTCGGATTCTAGAGACCACAGCTAAGGGCAGTGGTGGGTGAGGTGGGGGTGGGGGTTGTTGGAAAAGGATCAAATGAGAAGAGGTGTTTAGGGAAGGCTAGTCTGATGGTGGAGCTCAGAATGGCTACCATAGGAAGAGAACGAAGAGAATGAAGCAGGAGGCTCATTGTCCTTTTTCTTTCTGGCCATTTGAGAAAGGATTTGGCTGAGATCTCTCTGTATCTGAGGAGTCCTGCTAGAGAGAACAGAATCAAGCAAGGGTGTGAGATGAGGATGTCACCATCTCTTCTGTGGCTCACGCACTTAAATTCAGTTCAGTCTCACCACTCCCATTTGTCCATCCATCTACCCACCCACCTGCCCATCCATCCACCCATCCATCTATCAATCCATGCATCCGTCCATCCACCCACTTCTCATCTATCATCTACCCCTTTTATCTATCTATTGATCTATCCACCTACCTGCTTATCCATCCATTCATCCACCCATCTATCCATTCATCCATCCACCCACCCACTCACCTATCCATCCATCCATCCATCCATGCGTCCTCTCACTCATCAATCCACCCACCTCCCATCCAGCCACCCACCTGCTTATCCATTCATCTACCCATCCACCCATCCATCCATCCACCAACCTATGCATCCACCCACCCAACTACCCACCTCCCATCCATCCACCCACTTGCCTATCCAACCATTCATCTATCCAGCTACCCATTCAACACCAGTTAGAGAGCCCATCCTGTGTGCTGGGCAAAAGCCGAAATGATGAGTCACTTCCATGCTTAATAAGGGCCCACTTCTACTCAAAGGACCCAGAAGTGTACAAAACGTCCAACCAGAAGTGCACACAATGCACTGCAGCCCAGAGGGGAGAGTGATTCCATGTGGGAAGTCAGGAGCGGCTTCTTGGAGATTTAATCTTGAAAGGGGTGGAGCAATTAGCTAAGCAGACACAGGGGAAGGAGCACACTGGCAAAAGGGGGGGCATTTACAAGTATCTCACAGCGAGAGAGCCCAGGGTTACAGGACCCGTAGGTGTTTGGCTGTTTGGCTGGACCACAGGGCTTTTGTGGATTTGCTGGGTGGTGAGCTGGAAAAACAGCAACCGTCGGATCACAAAGGGCCATGTCGCTGTGTCAGGACTCCATCCTGAAGATTGTGGGGGGCACTGGTGGACTTTATGAAGGGGGTGTCATGATGAGCCTTCTGTCATAGAAATGTCACCCTGGATGAGGGCTTTCCCATCATCAAGACCAGTGCTAGAAGCAGAGGGGTGGGAGACAGGCAGTAACCCAGGGGGGAGGTACAGGTGCTGTGACCACTGTCATCTTTCTTGTGGTCCCTCTCATCATGGCCAGTCTCTGCTTCTTGTGTTTCAGCTTCCTTTCTACAAATGAGGGGTCCTTTCTCTCTCTCTCCCTCTCTCCAAGTTTTCCTAATGCCCCATGAGGTGGGCACTTTTATCATCCTTATTTCACAGCCCCGAAAACAAGGCACAAATCGCTTAAGTGACTTGCCCAGGGTCACCCAGTCAGTATGAGGTGAGGCCAATTCAGGCTGGACTCCAAGCCCCTCCCTGAGTCTGGATGGGGTGCAGGGAGATGGGCAGAGTGGAGTGCGGAGTGAGGACGTATCTGAGAACTCAGCCCTGGAGCCGAGGTTTCACTCCTGACGCTTTCTCAGAGGGAGGCATATCTTCGGCATGAGTTTAGTCTTGATTAGAAAATGGACTGAATCCCGAGTGGAGCTGGGGGTGGAGCCTGAACTCTTGGATCACCTGTGAGTAAGAATCTGAAGGTGCCCTGGTCTGCCTGTGTCTGTTCCTTGCTCTTTCCTGCAGCACTTTAAGATGACAGGACACTGGGCATTTCAGCCGCTATGGGACAACCCTAGTGGGATGGTTGCCCAGTATCCCTGTCACCAGGGCTTGTCGGTGCCACATAGGGACCCGTGGGAACTTAAGCAGGAGGTGGAGCAGTGGGAACTCAGAGGCTGCCAGGGCAGAATGCACCACATCTTTGCAAGACCATTCAGAGGTTTGACAAAGCCCAGCGTGAATCTCCTCTGTGACCAAGAGCCCCACTCCCAGGCATTTACCCAAGAGGGTGGGGATGACGTCCACCCAGAGGTGCGTGAATGCTCTCAGTAACTTTGTTCACAGTGGCCTCAAACGGGAACAACCCACACGCCCATCAAGATGTGGGGGGACAAACAGATCAGCTACATGCACACGTGTTCGTCCTCAGCGATGACAGGGCAGCCTACAACTCACACTGTGGGGATGACTCGCAAAGACATGGTGAGTTGAGGAAGCTGACATAGGAGACTGCTCACCATATGAGTTCATGGATACAAAATTCTAGAAGAGAGAAAACCAAGTTATGGTGGCAGAAAGAAGAGCAGTGGTTGCCTGGGGTGGGGGCGGGTGTCCTGAGTGGAAAGATCATGTAGGAACTTTCTGGGGAACTGGTGACATTTTACACCTCAGTGGAGATGGTGTTTATGTGGGTGCCTATATTTGTCAAGTTTAATAAAACTGCCCTTAGAAGGCTTTGCATTTCAATTTCACTATGAGTAAAGTATACTTTAAGGAACAAAAAGTAAAAGGCAAAGAAAACAGAGGGAGGAAAGAAGGAAGGAGGGAGGGAGGATGAAGGAGAGAAGGAAGAAGGGAAGGAGAGAGGCTGGGAGGGAGAGAGGGCAGGAGAAAGGGAGAAAACAGACCCAAGGCAGCTCGAGCCTTGGGGCAGGAGAGCCCAGGCTCACCTTGGGTGGGTGGGTGCCCACAGTCAGACTGCTGGTGTGAGTCTGCCCCCTCCCTATTGCCCTGTACCTTCCCACACACACCTGGACCAGGGGAGGTGTGAATCCTCAGCAGGGCGTGTCCCTTATCATCAGGAAGTGTGACCCCTTGGCCTGAAGAGCCCAGGGGGACAGCTGCAGGGCTGGTCGTGGCTGGGGGAGTTCATATCTACTAGGGCTACCCTGTGGTGTGATTTTGAGAGCTTTGCATGAGCTAGGTCATTTGTCCCTAAAGGGAAGGTCATCCCCTGACGAGGAAGCTGTGGATTCAAGGCCAACTGACAAGTGGCGAGTTGACATAGGTGACACTTCGAGGACACACAGTAGCAGTGTTGGGATGTAGATCCAGGGCTCTTTGGGTATCATGACTGCCTTATGGTTTTTGGACAAGACGTGGGCGTGAGAAGTCGTGTGTATTGGTGACAGCTCTGGAGGTCTCGGTGGCTCGGGGCCCACGTGAGTGCCCCGTGCACCACAGCTGTGCATCTGTCCTTCCTTCCAATGACCAGTGGCTGACCTGGAGAGGAGCCTGCTCTTCTGGAAGCAATGACTGGCCTGAACAGCATCACACCACAGAGCTGGCTGAGCACAGCTGCTAGTGTCCCTAGCCTCTTCGGATCCAACAGCAGCTCCACGCTCTCCTGAGATGTTTTCTCGGAAGCACGAATGCTGCTCATTGCTGTCGGTGGCATCAGGAGATTGAGATTTGACCCCCACAGTGTGCACAGCGAGGGGACAAGACAGAAGAGGAAACAAGAGCTTTCAGCTGTGCCAGCAAATAGGCTGTGGATTCAGGTGCCCACGGAGCCTGGAAACACCTGGATTCTCCTGATTTTACTGGAAACAAAGTGTGTTTACATTCAGAGAGTGGAAATAAACCCGTCTTCCTGTAAAGGAGGAAATGAGCAAACATGTTCTCTCTTTCCCTGGAAGACACTTGGAGAGTCTGAAGAGGGAAAAAGAGCTGTGTCCAGATGGGAGCTGACGGGGCTCAAGGGGGAGCCACAGGGGTGACCAGCCAGGAGGAAGACCAGACGGCAGATCCCTTCCCATGACCTGCAGAGGTCATTATGCCCAGCTGAGGTGTAGTGATGAGATTCCTAACACTGACTCTTTATAACATTACAGATATTAATAATTGTTTTAGAAACTATCATGAAATTATTGAACCAATATTTACTACATTTTGCTTGGGTTTCAGAAATGAGTGCTCTGAGTCTCAGCAGGACTGGTCTCCCCTGTGTGGCTGGAGGCAAATCCACTCTCCTTTCTGCTAAGTGATAAGTGATCTGACCCTGAGTCCAGAGTCCCAGACTGTTCATCTCTCAGTGATCCCCATGGTGAGAACTCACTTGCCGAAACGATCAGAGATGCAAATACAGTTTCGAGCATAAACCCGTGGATGGCACGGTTACATAAAATAAGGAGCAACCTTGATCCTATAAATAGAGGAAACGTTGAGTGTGGCTCATTCACAGTGTGCATCATTGTGTAGCTGCAGACACGGTGTGGGGAGGAATTTTTGTATCAAGATAGAGATTTTTAGTGACAAGAACGTACACGAACCGTCTCTACTGAATATCACACCCAGACACCACATCGGTGTCTCTGGTGGGTTATGAGAAGCTTGAACTCCACCCCTGATGCTCACAGGATTTCTCAAGTTTTCTGAAGTAATTGTCTATTATGTCTATAATCAGAAACATGGTGTCGTGAAAACAGATTGGGTCTGTGTCCCATGATTTCTCTTCTGTATTTTCTCCCTCCTCCCCCACCCCCAGCTCTTTGATGGCGTTGAAAACCATGTCACAAATTAATGTAATGATATTTGGTGATCAACACTGTAGCCTCTCCACCTCCTGTGCTCCAAACGATTGATGGTCAATCTCTCTTCTTTGCCACACCCGCCCCCCGCCCAGATTGTCTGTAGATTTGGGACATAGAGATTCCATCAGGGCCTTCAGGATCTGGGCTCAGGTGTGCTGCCACATTCAACTCGATTATCAGTTATTAGTCAAAATGCAAACACGTGCTGGTTTGTGGGACTCTGACAAGTGATTCCAAATTTCCTAGACCTACAGGAAGCAAAGCGAACGGCCCTGGACGGTGCTGTGGGCTCCCAGACGGAGGTGGTGACTCAAGTCCTATTTCTCTGCACCCCCTCCTCTCTGTGCTCCCTGTCAGAGCCCCAAGCTCATGGGCACCTCTACCTCTGCGGGGTGTATTCCCTTAACCAGTGTTTTTCCCTTCAGAGTCTTAGAGCCTCTGTCTACACCCTGCTTTAGTCAGCTCGGGAACCAGAGCAAAGCACCAGAGACCAGGAAGCTTAAAAAACAGAATTTACTCTCTCCCAGTCCTGGAGGCTGGAATCCGACATCCAGGTGTGGGCAGGGCTGGTTTCTCCTGAGGCTTCTCTCCTAGACCTGTAGATGGCCATTTTCTCCCTGTGTCCTCACATGTTTGTCCCTCTGTGTGTGTCTGTGTTCTGATCTCTTCTTATAAGGACGCTGGCCCTATTGGATTTGGACCCACCCTCATGACCTCATTTTACTGTAATCACTTCTCTAAAGGTCCTTTTTCCAAATCATCACATTCTGAGATCCTAGGGTAACCTGGACATCAACATATGAATGTAGGAGGGAACACAATTCAGCCTGAAACACCTGCTGTGTGTGTTTTGAGCAAACAGTGGTTGTCTGTTTAGCCAATCTCCTTTTGGGAGATAAAGGATTGCTCTTTGGGTATTTTAAAAAGAAGCTGATTACTCTTTGGAGTTCTTTCAGGAGACTGGGAATTAGAGGCCCCCTTTTGCAAAGATCTGTGATAAACATGACCACTTAAGCAAAGTGGAGATTCCAAGAGCAGATCTCCATCTTACAAGCAATAGGCACTGAGTAATCAATCATTGGATGAAAACAAATTGTGCTCCTCACTGCTTTTTACTGATGGAGATAGTTTTAGGCAGAAGCTCCTCTGGAAGAAAAGTGATGTCATTCATGTCCCCATGTTTATGAATGGTCGATAATTTTGCCATCACTCATTGGTTTTGCACATGACCTCAGAAGAACAGAAAATACACTATAATTTCATGTATTGTATGTTGCATGAGTTTGTATGGGGGCTTCTCTGAAATGCCCCACACGTAGTCTTCATAAATTTAAGTATTCCTTCAAAGGGGATTCCACTCCAGGGTCCAGAAGTTAGCATTATCAACATCTGTCTCTTCATAGCACATCCCCCGCTGGGACAGTTGTGTAGTGAGAAATATGGCCCTACCTAGAGAGCTCTGGCTTTCGCCCTGGCTCCTGGGAGGAAACTCCTAACCCCTTGGGATTCCCTGAAGAGTAAGAGCATCTTTGCTCTTCATGGAGGACGCCTTCCCATCACATCTGATAGCCTCCTAATATCACAGCCCCTGGCAGGCCCCTCTGTGCTAACTGATGACTCAGGTGGGCCTGGCCACACCAGGAATACTCACCACATGATTAGACGGTTGGGGCTTGGGACACAAGGGGTCAGCCTGACCTCCCAGGAGCTGGAGACTGAGTCCAAGCACATGGCTGATGATGCAATCCCTCTATGTAATGAAACCCTAATTAAACTCTGGACACGGACCCTGGGATGAGTTTCCTGGGTGGTGATACTTGGTGTGCATTGCCACAGGTGACACTGGGAGGGTGAAACCATCCAGAGGACCCAGCAGCTTCATATGGGGGATGCTCTCTGGCCCTATGCATCTCTCTTTGGCCACTTCAGTGGGCATCCTTTCACTGTCTAACGCCTGCACTTTTCTGAGTTCTATGACTTGTTCTAGCAAATTATTTAGCCTGGGAGTGGTTGTGGAATCCCTTAAATTTTTAGTGGGGTGTCCTGCCATGAGGGTGGCCCCAGAGACCTTGAACTTGCAGTGGTGTCTTCAGTGAGGGTTGTCTTGTGGGGAAAGTTCCCTCAGACTGTGCAGTGTGGCCTCACTCCTTTGTAATAGTTTTCTTTAATTTAAGTTTTTACTTATACACACATTTCACTTGTTACTAATAACTGATACATAGGTTCACAAAATTGAAAACTTGTGATGATAAAACATTAAAAAGAAGCATTTAATTACCACATCATATTGACTTTCCACACACATCCATCCATACATCTATTTAACATTTGTTTTTCAGGACCAGCCTATGACAGAGATATGGGTAGATGAGTGTCCATGCCAAAGGGAAGGAGGCATGGCCCGGTCCCTGCGATTTCAGAGTTTATGAAATAGTTACATATTTCTATCACCCCATCTAGACTCACAACACACTGTAACGATATATGTTACAGTGCACTTTATTTTGAATCATGTAACTACATCCATCTACAGTCATAGGTTTCCAATTTATCGATGTTGCACATGTGCAAAAGAAACCCAGTTTCTAATTTCTCTCGGAATGTAGTAGCTTACCTCCCCCATTCTTACCTTGCTGAGTATTGGGAGTGGGTGTGGGCAGGGTGAGGTGATTGGGAAGAAAGGGGAGGGTGGGTTTGTGAGAGAATTTCTCCAGAAGCTGTTCTGGGCCAAAGCAGGAGGAAATCCTCTGATGGTGAATTTAGGGGAAAGATCATTTTCTTGTCTTTGCTTCTGCATTTGCCTGCTCCACTGGGTGTTGAGTTTTCCTGGAGGGTTTGAGAGGGACACCTTCAATTTGGGGAGCCCATTCTG
This sequence comes from Globicephala melas, assembly GCF_963455315.2. Lineage (NCBI taxonomy): Eukaryota > Metazoa > Chordata > Mammalia > Artiodactyla > Delphinidae > Globicephala > Globicephala melas. Next base: position 185,170,413 of record NC_083314.1, on the reverse strand, counting down.
GGTGTGTTCTGGTGGTGAAAAGTTGGAAGAAGGACTTTGGTTCTTGTCTTCTTTGAAGAAAGAATTCAGCAAAGAGACCAAGACTGTGAAAAAGATAAAAGCATTTATTAGAAGAAAAGTACGTGTGAAAGAACACATGGGTGGACTTGGAGTGAGTTATGTGCCATAGTGGCGGCTTAGGTTGCTTATATGGGGTCAGTTTTCTGGATTGTTTCTGTCCAAACATTTCCATATTTAGTCCTGGTGTGGGTGCGCATCTCTCAGCCAAGATCAATACCAGCTGGCATCTTCTCCCTCCTTTTGTCCTTCCCCTAGACTGAGGGCCTTCTCTGCACATGTTGGGTTGGGAAATCCACAAGAATTCACCAAACTGGGCCCAAAGGTCCCGCTGGTATTCCATCTCAAAGCATCAGCAGGAGACCAGATGCAGCTGCTCAGGCTGGGGGCCGATCTCCTACCTCAGGTGTTGATCTAAGTAAGCAGTGTGCTCTCAATCAGTCTGACCAGCGTCCAAGGGCTGCTATTTCGATCTTTATCTGTCTGACACATATATTTTGTTCTCAAACCATTCATTCTTTACTAAGGAGGTGTTATGGGTTGATTAGTGTCCCCTAAAAATAATATGTCATAATCTTAATGCCTCATCCACCCCTGTATCACAGACTGTGACCTTACTTGGAAATAGGGCCTTTGTAGATGTAGTCCAGCTAAGATGAGCTTGTTAAGGTGGGCCCCAATCCAATATGACTGGTGTCCTTATAGAAAAAGGAAATTTGGACACAGACATGCCCACAGGGAGAACGTCATGTGAAGATGAAGGCAGAGATGAAGGCGTCTCCAATCAAGGAACGCTAAGGATTACCGGCAACCACCAGAGAGGGAGAGAGGAACGGAAGGGATTCTCCCTCAGAGCCCCCAGAAGGAACCACCTCTGCCAGCAGCTTGATCTTGGACTTTGGAGCTGTAGGATAATAAGCGTCTGCTGTTTTAAGCCACCCAGTTTGTGGTACTTTGTAACAGAAGCCCAGGAAACTGACACAGGAGGGAAAAAAGTGTGTATTGCCTTGGCTCCCTAAAACCTCAAAAACAACTTCTTTAGATAAATCTAGATCTCATTTAGATAAAGAGTTAAGGTTTCAAACATTCCACTGTTTCTCATGCTCCTGTCCAAGATGGCACCCATGGTGGGGCTGCCATGGCTCCTTCTATCAACTCTCGTCTTTCCGCCAAGTTCCCCAGAACAGAAAGGTCGTTCATGCACTGCACAACCTACATATAGTAGGCCGCAGGGACACCCCTGCAGCTCCAAAGAAGTTCGGTTTTAGGCTTGTAGGCTTAGTCCTGACTTGTTCAAGGAAGAAACAAGAAAAACAACATTCTCTTGGCAACTTCTCAGCTTCCCTTCTCTTGTTTTGCTGAAGTGTTCTCATAAATTCCGTTCCCAGATGCGGTGCTGACTGAAGGACTTTGTATTCCTTAGTCCTGGTTCCCTGGAGCAAGACACCTCCTGGCTTCGTCTTGGAGGTGAGACGCTGCAGAATAGGATCTCAGAGGACATGCAAATGATGTTTACAATGTCTTATCCCCTTACATCCTTTCTTATGCACACAGCATTCTGAGTACCCTCTCTGAACATGTGTGGGATCAGGACCATGGACAGCAGCATCTCCCCAGGGTGACCAGTCATCCTTTTGTCTATTTGTGCTTTGGGAAATTTGGAAGTTAGGATGTTTTAGACTGAAAGGAATAGAAGGCCCGACCAAGAGAATGTAAGCAATGATATGTTTGTTATGTCATAAAACATGAAGTCGAGGATGAGTGGCCCCGGAGTCTGCGATTTCAGGGCCACAATGGCATTATCAAAGGTCCAGAAGCTTTTCCTCTTATGCTCTGTCATCAGCTGCAAGCCAGGCACATAGCCCTCCAGGGATGGATACCAGCTGCAGTGATTCTGGCATCACAGGCAGAGCAGGGTCTCTCTGGCCATATTTCTTTTTCTTTCTTAAACTAGGGAGGAAAATGCTCTCCCTAAGCCTGTTGTAAGCATTTCCTAAACCCCACTGGCCACATTGGATCACACTTCAGTGCCTAAACTGGTCCATGGTGATGGGGGAGACTGGCTTAGACCAAACACATTTCCATCCCAGGGGACAGAAAGCCTCCCTCTGCCTGAGTGTGTGGCTGCAGAGGGCTCTGCTATAGAAAGAAGGGCATGTGACCACTGGGAAGGAAAATATGTGTCAGCCAAGGAGAAACTGTGGTGTCATGCGTTGGCCCAGAAACGAGGCAGAAACAGGCGAACGGGTAGAGCAAAGCCTTCAGAGCCAAGTTTCTCTTTCAGGATTTAGACCTGGGATTGTGACCTGGGTCTTTACGTGTCTGACAGCCAAATGCCCACCCTTTTCAGAAAGCACGTGTAGAAACTGGGTTTCTGTCACTTGCAAACCAAAGAATCCTACTCAGGACAATAGGATCAAAAAGGGCATCTGATGGAGGATGTTAGAGTCCAGGGAAGAGTCCGAGGCTTGTCCCAGGTGTTTTGGGGACTGGAAACTGGGCTTAGTTTCCATCAAGATTCTCTCTTGTTTCCATTTAGCCTGGCTTCTTGGCTTCATTCTCTCCCACGTGAGATGGGATTCTTTGTGGCCCAAGGAAGAGAGTAACTGGGACCTCTGAGTCCCATTCTTTCAGTGCCTTGGCTCAAGATGCAAAAGGTTCCACTACCACACTGCATGAGTGTCCTGGGGCCATGGTGACAAAATGCAGCACACTGGGCAGCTCAGAACAGTAGGAACCTATTGTGTCACAGCTCTGGAAGCTGGAAGTCTGAGATCAAGGTGTCCACATGTAATAGGGAAGAATCTTTGTATTCTATTACAAGTTAGTCACTAAAGGGATATTGCCTATAAGCTTCATTTATACATAATGGCCCATCTCTGGGAACTCTGCCTCCCAGGTAATGAACATTAAGCTAAAATACCTTTGTGTAATTCACAGGAAACATCCTGACCAGGCCCACCTGTGAAAGGCTGCAGGAAGGAAGAAATTAACACATCCCCTCCAGAGGCTGATGGGAACCAGGAAACGTTTGACTTTACTTCTTCCCTTTTTAGTATTGATATAAAAGAAGCCTGGGGCTTCCCTGGTGGCGCAGTGGTTGGGAGTCCGCCTGCCGATGCAGCGGACACAGGTTCGTGCCCCGGTCCGGGAAGATCCCACATGCCGTGGAGCAGCTGGGCCCGTGAGCCATGACTGCTGAGCCTGCGTGTCCGGAGCCTGTGCTCTGCAACGTGAGAGGCCCGCGTACTGCAAAAAAAAAAAAAAAAATGAAGTCTGAATTCTAACTCAGGAAAGATGGTTCTTTGGGGCACGAGTCCACCATCTTCTCGGTTTGCTGGCTTTCTGAATAAAGTTGCTATTCACTGCCCCAGCAACTCTTGATTTATTGGTCTGTCTTGTGGCCAGCAGTACAGGCTTGGACTTGGTAACACACATGGTCATTTCCTTCCGAGGGGTCTGAGAGAGAATCTGTTCAGGCCTCTCTCCTAGCTTTATGGTACTTTGTCAGAAATCTTTGTAATTACTTGGCTTGAAGAAGCATCACCTGGATCTCTACCCCATCTTCACGTGGCATCTCCCTGTGTGTGTCTCTATGTCCAAACTTTCCCCTTTCGTAAGCATACCAGTTGTACTGGATTAAGGGCTCACCCTTCTCCAGTGTGATCGCATCTTACCTTATTGTATCTGCAGTGACCGTACTTCCCAATAAGGTCACATCCTGAAGTGTGGAGGTTAGGACTCCATCACATGAATTTGAGGGGACACAGTTCAGCCCACATCACACACCAGTAGGCAGATTCCCAGCAACAGCCCTTATGGGCATTGTGTGCTCACTCGTGTTACCAGGGGATCAAGGTCTTTTATCCGGGGGGAGGGGAGTGTGCAGGAAAATAAAAACCTGAAGTTAGTGGGCACCTGGGGGCTATGCTCCCTCGAAGGGAGACTCTTTTCCAGCTACTTTTGTGAGAAAAGGCAGAATTCTGTGTGGACCATCGCCCTCGACATTTTCATGGCTGATGTGCCGTTGATCACCCCTAGGCCCCTGTTGGAAGCACCTGGTTTCTACCGTTTGCTGATTTTCTCACGTATCTCAAGCACTTTACCTCTTCCCAACAATGCTGCAGAGAAGGTACTGGTGACAGGCCGAATGACCTGGTGACTGGAAGAGTGGCCTGGACTCACATCCTGGCTCAGCATGTGACCTCTGGCAACTTCCGTGAACCTCTGGGCTTCCGTGTTCTCGTCTGTAAATTGGGGACCATAGAGTAGTGCTTGAAACATTGGGTCATTTTGAAGTTTAAATACCTATACATTTCATTTCGGGTGGAGCCTAGGTTAATTTCTACTAGTTTATGTTTATTTGTTCAATGTTTTGTGAGTACTTTCCCTGTACCAAGCACTGTTCCTGGTGCAAAAGATACAGTCATGAACAGGAGACAAAGATTCCCAATTTTATGGAGTTGACATTCACTTAAGCGGAGACAGAAGATAATCAAAGTATAAAGGGAAGGTATGCAGTGTAAATGTCATGAGTGCTGTGGGAAATCAGGCCTGGAGGGGGTGAGGTGTTCCCATGCAGAGTGGGGCTGGGCTCAGAGCTGTAACCACATGGGGAGATGAGGAAGGGCTGCATCTATCGGCCAGGGCAAGGTACATTACACTAAACACCCCGCTGATGTTTCTTATTCATGCCACATGTGTCCACCCACGTTGGTTCTGCTCCGTGTCATTTGCCCTCCAGAACCAGAATCGTGAAGTTGTCCGAATCTGGAATATTTCTGGAATTGTTGCCACGAGAAAAGAAAAGAGCCCATCACTGTTGAAGCTCCTTCTCAGACCAGAAACAAGCCACACTGCTCGCATTTCACGGGCAGACAGAGAGCACAGCGGCCAGAGACGCTCCTCCTTCCTGGGCAGGGGTAGCCATGCCTGTGGGCTGGGATGCAGCCCACCAGGGATGTTTGAAGAAGGATCTAAAGGAGGTGAAGGCATGAATTCTCTCTCACTTGTAGAAACCGAGGCACCGGGAGTTTGAGTGACTTTCCTGGGGTAACTCAGCCCCGTCAATCTGTAAGTTCAGCTGGTCACATGACTGTGATGACTGTGTGGGGCTGGGGTGAGGACATGGTGCACACAGGGCCCTGCATGGGACCCCCTCTCACTTCTCTGATGTGTCCTCTGCAAAGTGGCGCTTTTCTCTGGGAAGGCCAGGCTGGGTTTGCCCAGTTGTCACCATCTCCTGTCCAGCCACCATGCAGGCCACCGAGAAGCCACCTCTCCCTCCCTTGCACCCAGGCTGAGTCGCGTTCCCAGCACCCGGGCAAGCTGGTGCCCTGGCTTCTGAGGAAGGGCCACCTAGTGCCCACGGCTGGCGTTGCCTGAAGCCTGATGGGCACCGGGCTTCAGGCTCGGGGCATGCAAAATGCAGGAACGGAGGAGGTGGCTGTCCTTCCCTTAGTCCCTCCCCAACACAACGCAGCTGCCAGGCACCCCGGGCTGCTGTCCCAGAGCCCTGCTCCTGACCCCTCTCCCCTCTCCCCTCTACAGCTTTCCCAGCCTCCGCAGTCAAAACTTGCCTGGGCTGGTCAGTGGTGGGGGAGGGATTTTTAACCTCTATGGTACCTGATGCTTAGTTAGGTTCATCTCCCTGTCCAATCTCTCATGTGAATCCTATGAAAAGCAAGGGGTGGGGATGGGGGTGGACAGGCTGTTAGGAACAGGGAGAAATAAAATGGGAAGCTCTGCGTTCCTAAAACAAACAAAACGTCAAAAACAACAAAACTTGCCTGGGAAATGTACGTCCCAAATCTGCTTTCCCAGTTCTGCGGTCAGCGAGAGCCAAGGCCTCTAACTGAGCGGATTCTGTTGCCCCTCTTCTCCCTCCTGCCCCCAAGAGCATCTTTGCGGGGCCTGCACCTGTTCTAGACAGATGGTAGAAGGTGGGCAGGGCCTACACCTAAGGGTGAAAATCCAAAGAGTTACCTCATGCCGGGTGGGTTCTAATCTCTGCTCTTTACACAGAGAGTTTCATTTAATGCCCGTGTTTCAGAAAGGAGGGACCAATCCTCTAAGTGTATCATTCCCTGCCCGGGAGGTAGGAGTGAAGTGTCCTGTGTTTGACCCATGTGCGTGACTCCAGACCATGCCCCTAGCCACTCTTGCTGTGATTCCGAGAGGGGCTCTCCAGGGTGCCTCGGGCCATGTTGGCAATTCGTTGGGACCCCATTGTTTGTTTAGCCTCTCAATAAAAATCTCATTTTATTGCCCCTAATGGTTGGCTCTGCTGTCACCTCATCCTCCATCTCCCACATTGTCTTGATCCTTGAGAATTCCTCCATTTGGGGCACACTTTCAGTGGTTCCCAGAGAAGGTAGTGCGTGGACACCTTGGCCTGACCCTGGTAACTTGGACGTGTGTCCATCTTCTAAGCACTTTTCAGCCAGTAGACTCTGCACCCTGGCTGCTCCTCTGGCCGAGATCAAGGGTGCTGGTGAGTAGGAAGAGAGTCCTCCCTCCCGCTCTCTGCCTGGGTGGAGGCACCAAGCCCTGGCCTCCCCTTCCTCTCCCTGAGCAAGCTTTTCTGGGTCCACCTCAAAGGTGCCAAAAGTGCTTTGGGGCTGAGCCCCCTGGGGTCACAGCAGGAGCGGTTACATCCAACCCCCCGAGAGCCTAATCAGTTTTGCTTCCTGTCTACCCTACTTAGCACTTCTATGAGCAATAACCAGGAGCCTCTTTCCCCTAAAACCACAAGGTCCAACTTCCACATTTGCTAACTGTCCAAAGCAAAGCAGATGGCCGATCCATTGTGTCCCCCAGCACACCTTCTGTGCAGGCCTTGGGCCTGGTGAGTCATGCTGGGCAGCCAACATGGCTGTCAGGCCATAAGATCCAGTTCTCCTGCTCTGCCCCATTGGTTCCCTGAGTGCTGGCACTCGGCAGAAAGTCCTAAATCTAGAATTGTCCCAAGACTGGGAACAAGGCAGGGATGTCCCCTCTCATCACTGCTTTTTAACATTGTACTGGAAGCCCTAGATAATGCAATAAACAAGAAAAGAAAATCAAAGGTATATGAATTGAGAAGGAAGAAATAAAACTGTCTTTGTTCACAGATGACGTGATTGTCTACGTAGAAAATCTGAAAGAATCACCCGCCCCCCAAAAAAATCCTCCTGGAACTAACAAGTTGTTATACAAGGTTAATATACAAAAGTCAATCATTTTCCTACATACCAGCAGTGAAATTAAAAACATATTACTATTTCTATTAGCACTCCAAAAAAAAGACATACTTATGTATAAATCTAACAAATTTGTACAAGATCCATCGGAGGAAAGCTACAAAGCTATGATGAAAGATATCAAAGAAGAACAAAATAAATGGAAGGTGTGATAGGGAGGGTGGGAGGGAGGGAGACGCAAGAGGGAAGAGCTATGGGAACATATGTATATGTATAACTGATTCACTTTGTTATAAAGCAGAAACTAACACACCATTGTAAAGCAGTTATACCCCAAAAAAGATGTTAAAAAAGAATCATTGTCCAAAGATCAGTAAGTGAACTGATTTTTCTTTTCATGAACTATAACATTGAGTTTAAACTTTTTGTACACTTCATTGTATTTTTGTTTCATATTTTTGAAAGATGATATTTTCAACAATGTTTAAATAGAAATTTGGTAAATAGATCATTATTTAAAATTAAAATAAATAAATAAATAACTGGAAGGATACTCCATGTTCATAGATAGAAAGACTCAATATTGTCAAGATGTCTGTCCTTCCTAACTTGATCTATAGATTCAACACGTTACTAAGCAAAAGTGCAGCACATTACTTTGCGAATATTAACAAACTGATTCCAAAATTTATACGGAGAGGCGAAAGATCCAGAATAACCAACTCAATATTGAAGGAGAAGAACAAAGTCAGAGGACTTGACCTATCAGACTTCAAAACTTACTATAAGATGCAGTAATCAATACGCTGTAGTATTGTTGAAAGAATAGACAAATAGATCAACAGGACAGGAGAGAGCAACAGACCCTAGAAATAGACCCAATACATATAGTCAACTGATCTTTGACAAATGAGCTAAGGCAACGCAATGAAGCAACGATAGTCTTATCAACAAATAATGCTGGAACAACTGGACATCCTCATACAAAAAAAAAAAAAAAAGAATCTAGACACAGACCTTACGTTCTTCACAAAAATTAACTCAAAACAGATCATAGATCAAAATGTAAAATGAGAAACTATAAAACTGTTAGAAGGCAACATAAGAGAAAACAGAGATGACTTTGGGTTTGGCGATGACTTTTTATATACAACACTAAAGGCATAATCTGTGAAAGAACTGATAACCTGGACTTCATTAAAATTAAAAGCTTCTGCTCTGTGAAGGACAATGTTAAGAAAATTAGAAGACAAGCTCACACTGGGAGAAAATATTTGCACAAAGCATACCTAAGAAAAGGCTATTTTCCAAAATACACAAAGAACACTTAAAACTCAAGAATAAGAAAATAAGCAATCTGATAAAAAAAAAAATAAGCCAAAGACTTGAACAGACACCTCATCAAAGAAGATGTACAGATGGCAAGTAAGCAAATGAAAAGATGCTGCATGTTATAAGTCATCAGGGAAATGCAAATTAACACAACGGGATAACATTACACACCTGTTAGAATGGCCGAAATTTACAACACTGACAATACCAAATATTAGTGAGGATGGGAAGCAGTAGGAACTCTCATTCATTGCTGGTGAGAATGAAAAATGGAACAGCCACTTTATGACAGTTTGGTGGTCTCTTAGGAAACTAAACATACTCTTGCCATACATCCAGCAATCCTGGTTTCTCGGTATTTACCCAAGTGAACTGAAAACTTATGTTCACTGAAAAACCAGCACATGGATGTTAATAGCAGTTTTATTCATAATTGCCAAAACTTAGAAGCAACTGAGATGTGTTTCAGTAGGTGAATGGATAAACTGTGGTCCATCCAGACAATGGAACATTATTCAGCACTAAAAAGAAAGAAGCTCTCAAGTCATGAAAAGACACGGAGGAATCTAAAATGCATATCACCAAGTGAAAGAAACCGATCTGAAAAGGCTACAAAGTGTACAAGTACAACTATATGACACTCTTGAAAAGGCAGAACTATGGAAACAGTCAAAAGATTAGTGGTTATTAGGATTTAGGGAGGAGGGTCAGATGAATCTGCGGAGCACGGAGGAGCTTTAGGGCAGTGAAGCTATTCCGTATGATACTACAATTGTGGATACTTGTCATTATACATTTGTCAACCCTGATAAAATGTACAACCCAAGAATGAATCCTAATGTGAACTATGGACATTGGGTGACAATGATGTGTCAATGTAGGTTAGTCAATCAGAATAAATGTGCTGGGGGCGTCAATAGTGGGGGAGACTGTGCATGTGGGGAGAGGGGCACATGGGGGATCTCTGTACTTCCTGCTCAATTATGCTATAGACTTAAAACTGTTCTCTAAGAAGTTTTTTAATAAAAACAATGTAGTTAGGACTTTTTGGAGTGATGGAAATATTCTGTCTTGGTTGTGATGATGTGTACATTCATCACAGCTCATTGAAATGATGGACTTTAATGTAAGTTATATCTCAATAAAGTTGATTAAAAAAATAGAATTTTCCCTTGAGTCGGCTTCCCTGCCAAGAGCCAATATTTTATGAGCAATGTGTTGTGTCCTATGGCTTTGGCCCAGCTAGTTTTGGGAAAAGATGAGATTTCCCACATTTATGTCTCAGCTCTGAATTTGGAGTCTGTTTATATTTTATCCCATCAACCAATCAGAATGGGAAGGCTCCCAGGCTGACTAGAGTTCAGCACACTGGTGGGGTGTGTGTGTGTGTGTGTGTGCGTGCAGCATCCTCCCAGAGACTCTGCCTAGAGTACAGAGCGAAGGGAAGCGGGTACCAATCTTGAGGCGGAGGACCAGGGACCGGGTGGAGGTCACTCCAATTTAGTTCAACTCTGCCAGGCTTGCTGAGCTTGGCTATGCAGTCCGTGTGCCCAGAGCCTGTGAGGGAAGTGGGGAGGATGAGCACAGCTTCCTGAAGGAACAAATACCAGGAACAATGATTTATCTATCCTTGGTGGTGGGGGGAAACAGGGGATCTAGAAATCTCTAGGGGCATTTGGGATGATTTCATGGTGATGATAGAGGCTCTTACCTGTGTCTTGATATGGGGCAGGTTTCTCCAGGTGATGATGCAGGAAGGGCAACACAGGAGGTGGGGAGTAGGGGTCTGGGGGGTGGGGGCAACAACACCTCTGAGCATGTGCAGCTGCCCCTCTGGCTGTAAGGACAACGTGGGGCCAGGACTCACTGAGATGCCCTGACGGGCAGCCAATTTATTCCAATGAGCCCACCCATGGTGTCTGGCTATGGCAGTCCCAAAACTGAGCTTTGCCTTAGGAAGACCTCTGGGCTGGTGGCTGCGGCCAGGACCCATGGGGAGGGAGGGGCTTTGCACCTGGGCAGCTGGAGGGAGATTGGAGAGTGCAGCTGGGCAGCGACATTGAGAATGGATGAAGGGGACAGACCCACAGGACACGTCAGAGGCAGACTGGTTCTGTAGCACAAATAAGACAGGAAAATGGAGGGGAGGGTGGATGGAACTTTCTAGAACTCTCAGCCTGGGCGACTTGGTAGAATGATTAACGAAGATAACTAAAAGTATCACTGAATGCCTATATGTGCCAGAGACGTTGGAAACTAAATAACGTTTAGGTAAAGAATTCTAATTTTATCTTCACAGACCCTCCAGGAGGGGAGTGATGAAGAAACAAAGTCTCACGGAGGACAAGTGGCCTGCCCGAGGTGTCCAGAAGGACTGGAGCCCCAAGCCGCCCTTGTGTGTCCCCCAGCTCCCAATTCATCAGAGCCAATGTTGCAGGGTGTGGGAGTGATGAGGACGGTGGATCTGGGTGCAGAGACGCTGGGCTTAGTAGCTGTCCCCACTGTCCTGAGAAGGTCGCAGCAGGGAGCTTGGAGAGGCCGTGGAACGCGGGGGGCAGTAGGTGCTGGAGCAGGAGGAATGGGGTCATTATGCCAGCAGTGTGGACCCCGGTGGATGTGCCCCAGCGGGGAGCGTGCAAAGAGGTATGGGAAAGAGTTATGCAGGGAACTTCCAGAAGCTGAGCAAACACAGACTGACTCCTGTAAACTGTGACCCCTGTTACCTCCCTGTCCTTCACCTTCTTTGTTTTTACCACATCATCTTCTCCTTTCTCTCCATCTCAACCTACCAACTTCCTTAATTTCCTTAAATAAACCATAGCTGAGATAGATAGAAACTATCGACAAAGGCTGAGCACAAAAACCTCACCTGGATTTTTTCTTTTAAGAACAAACCAAACCTAAGCAAAATCTGAGCTTTGATTTATAAGATCACTCTCCCCAGGACACTGGGAAGATGCGAGTGACAGCTACTGTTTGGGGTGAGGCACCAAATGAACGGGGACGATGATCCTTAAAAGCATGGCGGCCACGGCTCGCTGCCCACGTTCACGTGCCATGAAAGGAAAGACAGGAAGCACACAGCGGCCCATGCTGCGATGGGGTCTGATGACTTCATTCCCTCAACAAGAAGGGAGCCCAGGTCATCTGGCAGCAGGAGCAGGCTGGCCGGGGGTGGGGGTGGAGGGCCCAGGAAGGAGCTGGGATTTGGGGTTTTGTTAATATCAGTTTTTGTTATTCATCTGCTGCACTCCCCAAGCTTGGACCATCTCAATATGCTTTGAGGTCTTGAACTCTCTTGGCTAGTTCATAAAGGAAATATATATGTGTTGAAATTTGGATGGGACAAATGCTTAAAGATGTAAAGAGAAGTCAGATGAGATTCACCAAGTGAGAAGCAGCTTAGATGTAACCTGCCAAGCGCTAAACGCCCAGATCTCCACGTGATCTGGGTTTCTCCAGTCTCTTGGGAGCTAGACTGTTCCTGCCCAAAGAGATGCGGAAGCAGTTATGGGAAAAGTCCCCCAGGAGCTGGGAGCATTCCTCACTGGGGGTCTGGAGGAGTGCTCTGCTTACCCGCTCCACTCTTATTGTTCCAACTCCAGGGACTCCTCAGGTTTTCATCTATGAGAACCTGGGGCCAGGCTGGGGCAGGTAGAAGCTGACAGGACATCAGGGCCCTCCCAGCTGCCCAGGCCTGGGTTCGATTTCTGTGCGGCAACTGATCACACTTGACTTCTTGTCACACGTACTATTTTGGCTGCTGAGCTCACGTGGCTGAGCTGTGATAACAACAAGATGCCTTCTTCTCACACTAACTGAGTCATGGCTCTGGATCTGATACAGATATTTTTGGTGTGGGTCAGAATTTTGTTCTGTTTCTAAATGTTCTCTTTCTCCTCCTTTTTAAACCAGAGTGAGGTTTAAATTACAGACACTGAAATCTCCAAGAAAAAGGGTCACGGACAGCTTTGATTTCAGGGCCTTCGAGGCCCCGCCCTGCCCTCCCCCTGCCAGGGGTGGGGTGAGGTGGGGGAACCTTTCCCCTCTCTTTCCCCTCGTCCAACACAAACTTCCCGCAGAACCGATTTCCTGTGCCAGACGTTTCCTGATGCTGTGAATCCTGGTTCTGTTAAGTGACATTGATTGAAAAACATGAGATCAGTCACAACATTTATTCAGTATGTGAAATGTTGTACAACACCAGGGTTTCGGCTGGCATGTGGAGGAGTATGCAACATTAAATTAATAACTTCTGAGACCTTGGGACCCCAAAGTAGCCAGCAGATAGGCCTCGGGGAAGAGCAGATGAGTCAATGTGACCGGTTACTTGTCATTTACGATTTAAGTAAACCCCGCATGATAACGTGAACACCCCGTTGGAGATTGGATAAGCCTTTCCATTGGAGGCGGTGTTATTAGTTATTACCAGGTCAGCCTCCCTTTCGTTCAGGCCTGACCTCTAAATTCTTCATCCATTACAGGTGACACTTGGTGACACTTCTGCGAGAAGGAAGCCAAGTAAGCGAGGATGCTGGGCCAGGGCGGCTGCTGCTGAACGGCCCAGCAGAGGAAGCCCTCAGCAGGCTGACTTGGCAGGGGTGGGTCCCCGAACACATTCTCCGGGTGACTGAGCTGCTCAGACTGTTCCGGGCAGGCGTTCTGGAAAGTCTTAGGCGCCTTTTTTTAGTCTTATTTTTATAGACCCAGGTTGTTATTGGCAACCATTGAAAAGATGACTAAATAAATCAATGATGCAGGCCTTGAGCTGCCGAGGCTGGAACCAGGAGTTGGTGTGTTTCCATTTCTGTCCTTCGCATTCCACTCCTGTACACTGGGAACTACCCCCCGCACCTCCAGCCTCAAGGACCGAGGGAGAAGGAGTACTCCCACGGACGGACTCTGGACAGGGCTCCAGCACTGAAACGCTGGCCAAGATGTGCCTTTTCTCCCCTCCCCTCTCCCTAGTTAAGGACACAAAACGTCGACCCCTTTGCTGTCTCCCCGGACCTTAAACTTGTTCCGGCAGCAGTGTTGCTTTGGATAGAATCTCACACAGAGGACCCTACAAGAGCTTAGTAAGTAGCCCAGGGTTCTCTCAGTGGAGGGAAAAATAGGCAGGTACCACCTGCAGGAGGACTGGAGATCAAATTCAGGGGAGCCTTTCTCCCAGGAGGGGCTGTGGGACCTGAAGACCCTCGTTGTCTCTGTTCCAGAGTTGACAGGAAGGCCCTCATTCACGGGGGACCCCAGGAGCAGCCCCTCTGGCTTTTCCAAAGCCTTAGACTTGCTCTCTGGGGTAAATGAACACAGCATGTAGGGCCAGAACTTGGATAAACAACTGGGGACTGGCGGCGGGTGAGGAGGATGCTACTTCCCACCCGCCTCCTATCACACTTGCCCCTTCGCCTGATCTGGTGGTATCTTGGTCTTCTTTGGGTCTTGAATGGCTTTGAGGAGCTGTTGAAAGCCCTAAACTTCCCCCTGGAGTTCTGCCCCTGGGCAGACCCCAAAGATTTCACTGCCACGTCCGTGGCACCTTCTAAGGGCTCCCTTGGACTATTCAGGGCAGTGGCAAGCGATGGAACTTTCCACGTCTACACTGTCCAACACCATAGCCACCAGCCACACGTGGTTGTGAGCACTTGGAATGTGGCCAGTGCAGCCGAGACTCTGACTTTCAAATCCTATTTCATTTTGATTAATTTATAATATTTAATCAGCCACAGGTGGCTCACAGGTATTACATTGGAGAGCACAGCTCTCAGGGTAAAGACTCCTGGTTTCCATTCAGGGATCTTTGGCAAATATGAAATGCCAAGGGGCCCCTTGGCTTGTGTGTACTTACACATTGACCTTAGTTACTTTCTGCTTAGGGCCTGGGAGCAGGTGGGTCCCGCAAAGGCGTCTGGATAGTGAGCGTTAGGGAGGGCCCAGTGGGGTTTGTGCCCAAGCTATTATGAAGCTGCCAGGCACCAACTCATCTATCATATATTTGTGCCACTTGAAGGTGGGCACTGAAAAAAGCTTGACATTCTGGGAAGCCTCACGCTTCCCCTGATAAGAATGCAGCCTCTTTGTGGAGGGAGTCAGGGATGACCCTCATGGACACACAAGCTAAGACATTTTGGAGTGTGCTGGCTTTTTTATTCCCCCCAGAAATGCCTTTCCCTGTGGCTTCATGGGGGGAAAGGAGGGGATTCTCTTGTGAGTTTACTTAGAAGATATGAGTATCATTGATGGAAAAAACATATTTTTTTATGGAAAACATCTCCTGGTCATGCCCTCCTCTAGCAGGCTTGCTCACTCCTTACTGAGGGGCGAAAGCCCTCCATCAAGGGCAGGCGCTCCTGTGTATCGTAGGTGCCGTACCCGATGCCTGCCTCCAAGCGTTGTATCCATGCCTGGGTCAACAGAGCTTTCAGCCCCGAATCCCAGCAGACGTTTCAGAGCTGTTTTCCCCACTACAACACTTTTCCAGTCCACGGAGCTCAATGTCTCTGCTCTTGAAGGTACAGGGCTCAGAGCTTAATGCAAAGGATCCCGTGATGTGACCTTGCCCCCAGGGCCATGTAGCTGGGCCAGAGAGCCAAGGTTTAAGAGCAAGAATTAATTATATAACAATGCAAGATGGCCAATGGTGTGATGATGTGGAAGCCTCTTTCCCAGCCCAAGGTGGGCCCCCATCACTGGGACATCCATGTACAGTGGGGGCATGGCAGTCAGGGATGGTCCAGACGGCATGACACCCCGCCCCAGGACAGCCAGGGACAGCTCAGCTCTGGTCGCAGGGCCAGGGACACAACCAGTAGTTCTGGTTCTCGGGGATGCTGCATACTTTCCAAGATTCTGGGCCCTATGCTGACCTTTCTGTCACTTTGAGACTTAGTGCAGAGTTCAGTGTTGCATGGTATGAATGGGTTTTGAAAGTCTCCCCCAACTCAGCAGTCTAAGAAAGAGAAGAAGGAAAGAAAATTAAATCCCTCTTCAAAAAGGGGGGTATAACTCCCCACCCCTTAAGTACGGGCTTCACAGAGTGACTTCCTTCCAGAAAGGATAGTGTGGAAAAGGGAGAAAAAAGGACCTTCACAGTGGAAAAGCCTGACAAACCCTCCTCAGTGGGTGGTCAAGGTCAACATCAACATGATAAATCATGCTGATAGCAGGTATCCTTGATATGTGATGAAAATAACACCTTATTTCTGTGATCTTCCTCCCCAAAACCCATCACCCCAGTCTAACCATGAGGAAAACATCAAACAAATCCCAGTAGAGGGTCATCCTACAAACTACCTGACCAGCACTCCTCAAAACAGTCAAGGTCGGGCTTCCCTGGTGGCACAGTGGTTGAGAGTCTGCCTGCTGATGCAGGGGACACGGGTTCGTGCCCTGGTCTGGGAAGATCCCACATGCCGCGGAGCGGCTAGCCCGTGAGGCACGGCCGCTGAGCCTGCGCGTCTGGAGCCTGTGCTCCGCAACGGAAGAGGCCACAACAGTGAGAGGCCCGCGTACCGCAAAAAACAAAAACAAAAACAAAAACAAAAAACAGTCAAGGTCATCAAAACAAGGCAAGTCTGAGCAACCGTCACAGCCAATAGGATCCTGAGGAGATGTGATGACTAATGTTATATGGTGTCCTGGATGGGGTCCTGAAGCAGAAAAAGACATTAAGGAAAAGCTAAGGACATTTCAAATAAAGTGTGGACTCTAGTTAATAATAATGTATCAACATGAGTTCATTACTTGTTACAAATGCATTGCTAATGTAAGATGCCAATAATAGGGGAAACTAGATATGGTCTTTTTTTTAATTGCTGAAAGTCTGTACCCTTTTACCAATATCTGCCCATTTCTCCTACCTCCAGTCCCTGGCAACCACTTTTCTACTATTTCTATGAGTTTGACTTTTTTAAAAAAAAGTATGTACTCATTTATTTATTTTTAGATTTCACATATCAGTGATTCCATGCAGAATTTGTCTTTCTCTGGCTTATTTCACTTAGCGTAATGCCCTCCAGGTTCCTCCATATTGTTGAAAATGAAAGGATTTCCTCCTTTTCTTAAGGCTGATCAATATTAAATTTTAAAAATTCCCTCCTTCCTCTTGCCCCTAGCTCACCAAAGCGTGTGTTAGGGAGTGTCCCGGACATCTGCTTACATCTGCCCTTCAAATTTTGGGCTCCTGGCAGGTGGTCCAACTCATGACTATACCCAACATCTCGTTGGAGATTGGATAAGCCTCTCAATTAGAGGTGGTGTTAGAGGTGGTGTTATACCCACCTGTGTCAGGACACCCTATTACAGAGGCCTCACCTTGCCTTCTGGGTACTCTGCACACCCTGCATTTTCAAGCTGCATTTTCACAGTTAGACCCCGAGTCTCCTAAGTGTGTCTGGTAGTCCAGTGAGTGAATGTAGGGCTGTCTGTGGCCTGAAGCATCCTCTTTTAACACAGTGGGGAGGATGGCTCTAATGCCTTTGAAAACATTCATGATTCCTCCATGAGTGTCTGGTAATGGGATGGGCATGTGATGGCTGATTTATCCCAGGAGCTGGGCACTGCCGCCTGGACCGGAGGACGCACATATGCTTTCACACGCTGCCCTTCACCACTTCCTCCCAGTGACTTATTTCCACCCGGAGGTGGCCCCCTGGCTGCCTTTTCTTCCGGCTGACAGCTATCCACTGTGTTTTGTGGCAGATTTCCTCTGTGCATGATAAGTAGTCCTCATTTTCTCTCCAGCAGTCCCACAGCCAAAAAAAAGCAATAAAAAGCAATAAAAAGCAAAATGACACACAAATTGTATCCCCAAAGAGCTGTAAAGACCTACGATATTGCTGCATGTGATCATCAGATGAGGTTCTTTGCCTTTGAACAAATAACCCCCTTAACAAAGAAGACTATTCAAATAAGGGAGGGGCAGGGCTGAAGGGGAGGGCAGGGACTAGGGGCGTTTCTGGCTACCCCAGGGGCTGGGGTCTCTGAATGCATTTGGAGTGGGTCAGAAAGCGTCCCTTAGCTCGATGGCAAGTGACATGGTGACACATCTGGCAATTTTGTGCTGTAGGACAAACATCATTGCTCTGGATTTTAGGTTAGTTGGGACGAGTTTTCTGCCTTTTTAGAAGCCTTGAGACACACTCATCTCTGGTTTGTGAATCCCCATGTTTTTCGGGGGTGTCCACCCCCAGATTCTCCTATGGAGGGTCTCCATGAACTGATTCCCAGACCCCAGGCCCAGAGATCCTGGTTTGATTAGTTTGGGGGATCTCAGTGTGTGTGCTTTTGGAAGCAGGTACCTCCATCGTGCAGCTAGGGGGAGCTCCAGAGTCTGCACCCGCACGGAAGTGGAAAGTTCTCGAAGATGCAGCCTACTGGCTCCTCTGTACCCTGGGACCCTCTCCTCCATCATGGTTCCCCCAGCAGGGAAACATGTGACCTGTTCTACTTGACCAGAGAGAAGGACAGGGGAGGGGCAAGCGGTGAGTTCTGCCCAGTGGGAAGTCCTGCATTAGTTTAATTTCTTTCTACTACTGTACACCAGGAACCTCCTCAGCCCATCCTCACACCTGCCCGGTGTGCTGATATACCCTTGGGACAAGGGAGGAATCAGGTGGCAGCATGAACCCAGGTCTCCCTCAACCCTGCAGACCATGCCTGGTTTGGAGTTGGGGTCCACGATCGAGCACAACAAGTAGGTGCTGGAGGGAGAGACAGGAACAGTCAATGGAGCTGATGTTCGCAGGGGGAGCAGTTGAGAAGGCTTCAAGTGAGGGGCTTGGAGGGGGTCTGGCTGTGCCCCCAGAAGTGGGCTGGGTGGTGGGAACGACAAGGTAAAAGGTGTGCTGCTCAAGAGAACAGGGGGACTGTGGAGGTTGGGAAATCCTGAGTGGGATCTCCATGGTTTACTTTAAACGTGAACAATATTTTGCATTTGACTATTCCCCCAATGCTTTTCTACAATGACATTGTGCATTCACGCTAGAGAAGTCACCTCCCATCTTTCAGTGGGAAAACAGTCAGGGGAGGCTTTCAAGCTGGGCACGATATCTGCCCCAAATGATCAGGTGCTACTGCTGGTGCCTATGCTCCCCCCACTCCCCGGAACCTCATTTTCCGTGGGCTGCAGGCCACATCCACCATCCCCAGGTGTGGCGACCTGTCACATGTGCACCGTCAAGGTGACCTTGTCCCGAGCCCATCGCTCACGCCCTCGCTGACATTTACGGCTGCATCTCATCCATCAGGGCTGCAGTCAGTCCCAAGGAGCCTCTGAATAATCACTTACTTCCCCCTGAGGCGGCCCCTGGAGGCACAGGGCCGGTAGGAGGGAATCCAGTGGGTGTCATTGGGAGGAAAGGCAAATCCTGAATCAAACCCCAGAGAGAATCACCAGTGGCAACGCGTCAGGGAATCACAGCTGCAGGTTCGGCACCTCCTGCACTTCTGTCTCCTTTCTGTCCATGCGTGTGGTGGACTGTGCTGTGAGCCCAGCATCGCAGGAGCGTACTCCATCCAGGCCCATCCACATAACCTCCTAAGTCAGCACAGGGATCCGGAGCGTTTAAAATTCTGACCCCGGTGGAAACATGAAGATGTTTCTGGATATTTCAGCCATTAGGAGCCCACTTCACCATGGCTCCTGAAACCCTAGCGTTCTGGTCCAGCATGGATTTACTTCACACTGCCCCACAGATAAGCCAGGAAAAACTGGGCAAAAGTCACTGGTGTGTCGAAAACGTGGCCATCTCTACTATTTCTACCTTTATCTCAGAAGCTGGACTTTTAGACATGTCAAGCCACCTACAACATCCTAGCCCAAAGTGTCAAGCCCAAGGTGATTCTAGCCCCAAATGTGACAATTGTGAGCAGAAAACGAGCATAAAGCAGTGAAAAGAACTGACAGCAGTAGGTGCTGTAGTCAAGCCACACTCTGTCATCTGGGTGATCTTTACAGTCTCCGTGTGACCATGGGGCACAGAGATTGCACTGTGCCGAGCACGGATGTGCCAGGATCCAGGTGCAAATGGGGTGTTCGCAACGGGCTAGGTCATTTCTGGAACACCGGCTGGTTCTCCTGGACTGTTCTCTGATATGCACTCTGCTACCTTCCTTTCCTTATATTCATTCATTCACTCATTCATTCATTGGATAAATGTGCGTGTGTCTTGGTAATATTTCCTGATTTGACTTAAATGACTGGATACTTTTGTAAACACTGGTGGGTGTGTAAGGAGATTAAGACAGTCGGGGTCCCCTTTTACCGCTGTCAGGCAGGAAGGGAGGAGGCCACCAGGCCACACTGGGACAGAAGTCGACAGTTTATTGAAGATTTATTATGTGCCCTGCACTCTCACAGGCCCGTGGCACCTGGTTTTGGATGTTAGCCCTCACTCTGTAGAGTAGGTGTTATCTGTTCCTGTTTACAGCTTAGGGACACCAAGATCTGAGAGTTTGAGTGATACGCCCACTGTCAGGGCTGGAACCCCAGGCTGTCTGAATTCAGCCCTCACTTTCCTGTTACTTGTGAAGCAAGGCAAGCAGCAAAGCTGGGATCCAGACACGGGCAGGGCTGGAAGAGCTCACCTAGAGCTGGGGAAAGACTCCCTGACACCCTCCTGTGCAGGTAGGGCATGAGCAGGGGCAGAGAGGATGGGGAGATTTCACAGGAGGAAATCGAGTGGGGTGTGAATTGCCGGGGGATAGAATGGCAAGGACCAAAGAGCAGAGGTGGGTGAAGTGTTGGCTGTCATTGTCACAAGTGGTCTGGAGCTACCCCACATGAGGGAAGAGCAGAGAACAAGGGCCAGTGGGGATTGAGATGCCCTTTGGGGAGTGGCTAGAGTTCAGCAGACAGCAGATCATGCCCACCCTTCTGTGTTACGAATGGTTATAAGACCCAGGGTCAGGGTTGCAGAGAGAGAGAGATGATGGCGGAGACCCTGGCAGTGGCTGAGCCCTGGGACCCAGTCCCACTGCCCTGCCCTCTCTCACTAGGAGACTCACACACGGGGCTTCCCATGGAGCCCAGAGTTCCTCTGGACCCAGGACTGAGCACTTGCTGTCCCCCTGCCTGGAATGTTCTTTCCTTGACTCTTACCTGGCCCCATCTTTCAGGTCTCAACTAAGGACTTCCCTGCCCAACCCAAGCTAAGGTGTCATCTTCCTGTTGCTCTATCCCAGTAGGATTTCTATGTCATCTGTGTCTGATCTAATGGCTTGTCTGTTGACAGCTTTTGCCCATTTAACTATTGGTTTGTCTTCTTCTTATGATTTGTAGAAATTTTTCATTTATTATGAAGACGATCACTTTGTCCTATAATCACCAGTATCATCTCCCAATAGCTGCTTCTTTTATTTGTGATGTCTTTTGCCTGTGGTCACCTGGGACAGAAGTTATAATTTGATACAGTCAAATGTGTTAACTTTTCCTCAAATAATTTCCTCTTCGGTCTTGTTTAAGAGAGCCTCTCCCATGCTGCTGTGCTCAAGGTAGCCTGTAAGTTCTTCAACTTGTCTTCCATTTTATTTTCATGTTGGTTTTCAAATCCATCTGCAGTTTCTTTCTATACATGATGTGAGCATCTAATCGCATTTTCTTTTCATATATGGGTAGACAAGGCATGAGGTGGTCCCACTGATGAGTAACGCCTTTTATATCAGTGAAAAGAAGATCTACTGTTAGAAACACAAGGCCCCAAAATAAGTGGCTGAAACAAGATGGAAATGTATTTCTCTGTTGCGTAAAAGTCCAGAGGTAGCCTTTCCTGAGATGGTTTGGTGCTTCTGCTCCAGGAACTCAGGCTCCTCCGTCCCTGGGGCATGGCCCTGTTACCGAAAGTGGGGTCCAACTGCTCACCACTATAAAGCCAATACTCAAAAGGCACGGTTGGTGGAAAGGAAACTGGCCTCTCCCCTAGTTGGAGGCCGGCAACTAGGGGAGAGGGCGGATTCCTATCCAAAGGCCGACTCCCCACTGACAATCAGTGGACAAGCGTTTTAATAGGTGGAGGGAGGGGGCATGCAGAACAGCACAGTCAGCTCTGACGGTCATCTTGAAATTGGTCATGGGGTGGTCTGAGCAGCATCATCTTGATTGTTTTAAGTACGGTTAGTCTTCAGTTCCAGGGTCAGTTTTTTCCCATTTCTTTGAGACCAGTTCTGAGAATTGTGGCAGCTTGTTATGGCTACAGTCTGGTCATCGTGTAGTTAACTACTTCTACCTAGTCAGATGTTTGTTTCCTTCTGTTCTGGATTTGCTAGGAGGATTCTGGTTCACTGTTGTTCTCTCAAGTTCTGTTTTGTTTTGTTCAGTTTTATACATGCCCTGGATGTTGAGTGCTGCAAGGTGGGAGCAGGGGAGGGAGACGCCGGCCATCCATCTCCCTGTGGAAGCAGATCCACCCATGACAGTCCTAGACTCTTACCTGAACTGCCTCTTACTTCCCAGGATAAATAAACCCACTTGACTACAAGGTACTGTTTGTTAACACATTGTGAGATTCAATTTTCAAATATTTAATGTAGGGTTTTTTGCTTTTATGGTCTTTGTGAGGCTGGCCTGTAATTTTCTTTTCTTGTGACATCCTTGTCTAGTTTTGATATCGAATTATACTGGCATTAAAAAAAGAGTCAGGTATTTTATTTGCTTCATCTATTCTCTGGAACAATTTTTATAATAAAAGAATTTTCTCTTCCTTGAAGCTTTTGTGAAGCTCTTTGTTAAAAACCACCAGCACCTCTGTCTGAATGATTTTTATAATTTTTACCTAGAAAATTGTCCATCTCTTTTAAGTTTTCAAATTTATTGGTAAAAAATTATTCATAATGTTTTTATGATTTTAAACTCTTAGGTTTCTAATCCTATGTATTCATGCCTTCTTTTTTCACCGTGATCATTCCACTCAGTTGACTATTTTAGTTTCTTTCCAAAGAACCAGATTGTGGTTTTATGGATCCTCCATATTTTGTTTGTATTTTGTGTTTGTTATTTTTTGCTTTTATCTGTTATTTCTTTTCTCCTTTCTCTCCTTTCTTCTTATTTTAGTGGGTTCTTGAATTGAATGATTAGCTCATTTATTTCATAACTTTTTAAGAAATGCATTGAAAGGTGTAATTTACTTTTAAAGACGGCTTTAGCTATGTCTCATGAGTTCTGATAAAAAGCAGCATATCTTTCAATCAATTCTAAATACTTTGTTGTTAAGATTATGATGTGTTCTTTAACTCACAAGTTATGTTGTATATATCTTCATACACATTTTTCCACTTGTTCATTTTAAATATTTCTCTGTTATTTGGCTTTTGGTCTCTTTTAAATGGCATATAACTAGAATTTTTATTATCCATTTAGATAGTTCTCTGACTTTTGTAGGTAATTAATGATTGTCAAGTTTATTGTGAGTATCAATATATTTATATTTATCTATCAACTTATTTTTGTTTTGTATTTACACTTGATTCCATTTTCTCTCCTTTCCTGATTTTGGTTACAAAAAGCTTTTCTTGTATCCCTTTTCCCTTCTAGTTTGAAAGGTATATTATGTCTTTCTCTATACTCCAGCTAGTACACAAATTGTTAACATAACTGTTATTTTTCTAACAGTCTATAAAGTTATTTGATGTTTCTGTACATCTCAAGCTGCTCCCATCTTACATTGTTGTCTGAAATTTTAATTCAGTATTCTTGAATTAAAATTTTAATTAGTTAAATAAATTTACCAAAATACTTTTATCAGTTTCTTTGCTCAGAATTGTCTCTGGCAGGTTGCTCTTTCTCTTCTTGCTGAAATACATCCTATAATAGTTTTCTCTGAAATGATTGGAGGATGGTAAAGCATGTAAATATCTTGTCTTCTTTTGCCCTTGCTCTTGAATCACAGTCTCACAGGGTACATTGAATGCTACAGTCACAATTTCCTTAGCACTTAGATGCTACTTATTCATTGTCTTCTGGTGCTATTGTTGCTGGGGAGACATTCGTTGTCAGTTTGTCATTCCTTTGTAATAATAAGGTTTCATTCTAGTGGCTTTAAATATATTATTTCTCCTTTCTGTTCTGCAATAGTTTCACCATGATTTATTTATATTTATCCTGATCTGCACTCAATGTAGCTCATTAGCTGAAAGCATTTGATTATTTTTCATCAAATCGTAAAAATTTCTAACCATGCTTTCTTCAAATATTGTTTCTCCCCCACTTCCTGTATTCTTTTCTTCATGCATGTTGGAGTCTCAGTTTCTCTTCTATCACTTTTACTCATCTTTCACCTGTATTAACAGTACTGTCTTCTAGTTCACACATCCTTCTGTGACCAGGTTCACATCCATTTGTGATTAAAAAAGAAAAAAATCCAATGACTATATTTTTCACTTCTAAGAACTTTAATTGGGATTTAAAAAAAATGAGCTGCTTTTAAGTTGTATCTGATTTATAATCTTTTGTTACTTTTTTGGATATTATTTCTTTATTTACCTCTTTGAGGCTCTCAAAGGTATTCTAGAGTAATTTGGGAGGTTTTTCTAATCTTTGCCTCTCATCAGTGGTGAGCACCTTAAGCTAAAGATGTGATGTGCTCGCTGCCACTGTTAGCTACATCTCCATTATGGTCTTCAGAACCTTGTGCTGAGTTGGGGGTCTCTGTTCTCTCTCTCATTCTCTCCACCTGGCACCTCACCTTGTTTAGTTGTTTGACAGTTATTTTTCCTCTGCCCCGGAGAATCCTGGTCCAGACCAGTGTTGCATTGAAGGCACCCATCCCCCTGACAGTGATGGCTGTCAGGGATGGAGTCAGGGGGCTGATGGGCAGCTCAGCCCACATCCAATGATGAGGCTGCTCTGCTCTCAGCTCTTCCTAGTCTCCTTTAACATGCTTCTGGTTTCATCCATGAACTTGGCTGAGGTTTCCCACAACATAGGGGTGCCAGGGTCCCTGCCAGCCTCAGGAGTCAAACTTTGACCACTTCTGATAGACTCTTGGCCCCAGAGCCCATCATGCCCACAGCTTCGGTCTCTTTCCCACCACTCTGTTATGTCAAGTCCATGGAGAGCTCTATTTTCTTTTTGAGCATTGATAAGTACCTAAACTATTGATATATATGTAATTGACCTTTGCTGTGTTAGAGCAGAGAAAGTAGTTCAAGTTGCAAAGTTGAGATGCAAAGTTGCCTGGAAGTTCAGCCCCAGGTCCCCCACACACCTGGCTCAGTATGGGGCTCATCCAGGGAGTGAATGCAGAAGAGAGTCCATTTCTCCAATCTCGTGTATTTCAGGGGGTTACAAGTCCCCTCCCTTCCTTTGAGGGTACAGAAAGGGAGCTCCCCAGTGCTGGAAGGAGTAAGAGTGCAGTCCATTTCTCAGCTGAAGGCCACTGGTGGCTCCTTATTGGGGTTTTGGAGAGGAGGCTGCAGGAGAAGGGGACACAGAGCCAGCAGAACAGCCTAATGCAAATTGGGCCCCCAGTCAGCCAGTGTGTGAGGCAATCGCTATAGTGGAAGATAGTTAGGCCATTCCTGGATGGGCTGGCGGCACCGCCTTTCCTAGAGAGATGTTAAATGAAGTTATGGCAGATGCAGGTCCACTGACTTGGCAAGAGAAGGTGGGCACATTCCCATCTCCAGTTCCACTTATTAGCTGCTGCCTGACATGATAAACAAATGAAATTGGAGCTGATGTTAGTAAAGGTCATAACCTGACTCCATCTGAGTGTATACACGTGTGTGTGTGTGCGTGTGTGTGAGTTTGTGCATTTCCTCAGCTGATCCATGTTGGAACACAGCCTATTTGACATTTCTGGCTCTCACCCCAAGTCTATCTGCATCTCCTTTATGAGGTCCTAGAGCTCACTAAGGCTTCTGACCCCGCACTTGGAATTGTACTGACTTTTCACAACTAACAGCCAACACATTGTCAAGAAGGGATTGTTGATGGTATCGTGTCTTGCAGGGAAAGAGAGAAGACACCCTGAAAGCCTGGAGTATTGCAAGTAATTGTTGAAGCGAGAAGTTTACAGATCTATTGCTCCATATACTCAAGTCCAAAGAGACTGGGTCCTCGACTGCATGGAAATCTCTGAAAATATTTGTGTTCAAAGCCCCTTGGTAAACACTCCCTGCAGTGCTGTTGGAGTACAAGCAATAAGAGATGCTTTGTTTCAGTACACTCTTCCTATGATTTTAAAAGGAAATGGGAGAAAGACACAGTGACAGTGTCATCTGGCATCCACAGAATCTGCTCAGCCACAACAGAACATCTATTCTATGCACGAAGGGGATTGTGAAGACTATAACGTGCTACACAATTTGTGTTGGAGTGATGAGCGGTAAAGTTTTCTCCTAAAAATTTGGTCAATCAATCTCATTTTTAATGTAGCACAAACCCGGTCCCATAAAAACAGCATGAAAAATTGGACGACATTAGACTACACTGAGGTGGTGGTGTTGATTTGAAAAGAAGGGAGATGCTGCTATTAGCCAGAGTCTGACCAAGCAACTACAGCCACCAATAGGCATCACTGTCCACATGTCTCTAAAAATTCTTACTTCCCTCTGTGTATGGCCTCTATTGAGTGTAAAGACCTACTGTAAAGACCTATCTCATCATTCACTCTTTTGTCCATTTAGCAAATCATTTTAAGCACAGATAAAGGGTTCTTAACTAAGTTGGAAGTAAGGATACAATAGAGAACAAGTGGGGGGAATTATCTGCCCTCATTTTATTTACAGGAAACACAGAAGACAGATGGACACATGAAATTACCATCCACAAAACCCAGGGAAACTGGAGGATAAATGACCTGGTTTCTTCAATAAATATATTAGAAGGGAGGGAAAGAGAGAGAACATCAGAGGGACATCTTGTAGGTTATTAGACTTAAGACATAATCACTTGCAATGTATAGACCTTAGTATGAAGACAATTGGAAATTTCACATTGACTTGATATTTGATATTTTTAAGAAATTATTGCTAATTTTTAAAGTTGGGATAACAGCATTATGGAACTACACTTTAAAAAATTCCCTATCTTTTAGAAATACATATGGAAATATTTACAGAGGAGAGATCTTGGATTTGCTTCAGACAACACAGTAGACGGAAGACTGGTGGGTGTAGGTGAAATAAGAGAGTCATGAATCGATCATGGAGGGAGCAAGGATGTGGGTACATGGGGATTCATTAGATTGTTCTGTCTACTTAAGTTTACATCTGAAATTTTCCATTGAGAAGATGAGGGTAAAAAGTAGCATTGCTTAAACATTAAGAAAGAATTCAACAAATGAAATAATTTCAGATCATGTAATTGCTAGAAAAGAATACAAAAGGGCAGTGAGGTGACTGTGTTCGTGTGGGAGGCGGTCGCCACTGTAGGTTCACCCTGTCCTTTTCTTTCTTGGTCCCTCCTGTTCTTTCTGTTCACTATGTTCTTGACAATTTTGTGTTTCCTTGTGCTCTATGAAGGCAGGAATCCTATCCCTCTCATTTCCTGGGTCATCCCTGAGACCAACATCAAGCCTGGTGTAGCAGTTAATATATCTGAGTGAATAAATTTGTATATCAGTGGAAATTTTTGCTAACTGGCCTTGTCTCATGATAACTTGGGAGTTATGTTAATCCCATTCTTTTTCCCTATTCCCACCATCCTGCTGTATGCAGTTTAGGTCACAATTGCACACTGGTAAATGAATCATTAATTGTCTCTACTCATTTCATGGGTCACTAGGAACTTTTTTCTTTCCCAACTAAATTATTTCTCAAGGGCAGGCATCCGTCTCCAGTTTCTTTATGACTTTTCACAATCAAGGCATTTGAACACCTAATGTCTGGGTCGAGCACTGTGTTCCATCCGTACCTGCTCTCATGTTAGAGTTGCATTATCCCCTCCTTGGTTAGTGACAGTGGGGCTCTGTTGTTGGAAGGGAAAGGAAGCCTGGATAATTGGAAATTCCCCACCTCAGACATTACTAACTAAGGTTAGGTACAGGCAGGTTAGTTTATTTCTTGGGGTTTTATACCCTGCTGTTCCTTATGAATATTCTTTCAGAAAAATGTGAAAAAGGAGAAGTCAGGGCCACAGAGAAAACAAGGAGTTGAAGAAAGATTCTCAAAGGCATTTCTTTGGGAGTCAAGAGCTTGGTCTAATCAGTCACAGGAAAAGCCAACCTCAGATCCCAAGGACCCTGAAGAATGTGTCCCAGCCCCTTGCCCTTTCCCTCCCCTGCCTCCTTCTTTTCTCCCTCTTCCCTCTTACTCTCCTTCTCTTGGAGGTGATGAGATCCAAAAGGAATAAACCAGGAAAATGGTGTTATGGTCAGTTCCACAATCGCTCATGTGGCTTCAGCACACACCTGTCACCACATGGGTGCTGGGAATTCAGAAGAACCAGGCCTCTAGTTCATACTGGACTTCTCAAGTAAAAGGGTCAGGTCTCAGAGATTGGACAATCTTAGTAGATGGAGAAATCTTCTCCCTCCCTTAATGCTTCAGCCCCACCATGGTCTTCATACTTCTGTCCCACTGTGGCCTTCATGCTTCTGTCCCACCGTGGTCTTCATGCTGCTGCCCCACCGTGGTCTTCATGCTTCAGCCCCACCTTTGTCTTCATGCTTCTTCCCCACCTTGGTCTTCATGCTTCTGCCCCACCTTGGTCTTCATGCTTCTGTCCCACAGTGGTCTTCATGCTTCAGTCCTACCTTTGTCTTCATCCTTCTGCCTCACTGTGGACCTTTCTCTATGCCTGGACATTGCTGGTCTTACTTTCAGCCTTTTTGGTCTATAGTACACAACCAAAAATTGGTATTTTATCTCCTATTTGTTCAGGGAGGAAAGTGTTGTGGAATGGGGTGGGCTTGCATTGTGGATTCAGAAGACGTGGCCCTGACATTTATTGGCTATTAGATCTTGACCAAGTTACTCAATTTCTTTTCAAAAAAAAATTTATTTATTTTATTTACTTTATTTTTGGCTGTGTTGGGTCTTCATTGCTGTGCATGGGCTTTCTCTAGTTGTGGTGAGTGGGGGCTACTCTTTGTTGCAGTGTACGGGCTTCTCACTGTGGTGGCTTCTCTTGTTGCGGAGCATGGGCTCTAGGCACATGGGCTTCAGTAGTTGTGACACTCAAACTCAGTAGTTGTGGCTCACGGGCTCTAGAGAACAGGCTCAGTAGTTGTGGCACACGGGTTTACTTGCTCTGTGGCACATGGGATCTTCCCGGACCAGGGCTCGAACCCATGTCCCCTGCATTGGCAGGTGGATTCTTAACCACTGTGCCACCAGGGAAGCCCTACTCAATTTCTTTGAACTTGTATTTCTCCTACAAAATGGAACTAGTCATTGCCACCTGCACAGTGGGGATAAAGATCCAGTGGGATAAGATTTGTGAAAGACTGTGGATTTGAAAGTGCTCTCTGAACGTTAGCTAGTTGTGATTGCTGTGTGTTGGCTACTATCACCAAGGAGTCCAAATTTAATTATAGAGGTGCAGTTCTGGCCTGTGCTTCTTTTCTAGTCTGATGACTCTTTGTGCTATTAGCAGCACAGAACAGGTGGTCATTTCCTGATAGGTGGGTGAAGGATATGAATCTATTCCACAAACATTTCTTAATGAAACATCTACAGTATATTCTCTCTGCTTGGCCCTTTGGACAATACAAAAATGAACAAAACACCATCTTGATATAGTCTCCTCCTTTTTTCTTCCAGAAGGTTCTATTTTTGTCTGATGGTATTTGTGGTAGGTAGCATAATGGCCCCTACCAAAGATGACCATGTCCTAATGCATAGCACCTGTGAACGTGTTCCCTTACACAGAAAAGGAGAATGAAGGCTACAGATGGAATTATGGCTGCTCATCATCTGACCCTGAGATGGAGAGAGTGTCCTAGATGACCTGGGTGGGACTAACGTCCTCAAAAGCGTCCTTAAAAGTGGACGAGGGAGGTAGGAGAGAAGGTCAGAGAGAGAACAGTGTGAGGCAGGCTTGACCTGATGCTGCTGAATTTGAAGATGGAGGACAGGGCCACCAGTCAAGAAATGCAGAAAGCTTCCAGAAGGTGGAAAAAACAAAGAAGTAGATGCTCCCTGGAGCCTCCAGAAAGGAGTGCAATCCGGCCCACACCTTGATTTTCGCCCACCAAGATCCACTTCATATTGCTGATTTTTGGAACAGTGAGAGAAGAAACCTGTTGTTTTACACCACTATCTTGCATAATTTTCACGGTAGCAATAGAAAACTAACCAAATATTAATTATTATTCTCTTCTTCTTAAACAGTCATTGTATTCAACACATATTTATTGAGTTCTTATTATGTGCCAGCCTCTGAATAGGTGATAAATATAAAATGATGGGGGAAAACCCAGCATGTTCAGTCCTTGCCCTCATGGAGTTTACAGTCTGGCTGGGGAGACAATGCCAGTAAAGTATATGCGGAATTACAACTGTGCTGAGGGCCAAACAGAACAGGTGTGTGATGTGCATCTTCTGTGGTCCCAGCAATTGTCAGAAAAGTACCCTGAGACCACCTGTTGGCCCCACCCTGGTACTTCCTCCCCCAAGGATAACAGAAAGTCAGGGCCAGAGCTGGGGGTTGTAGGCCACCTGTCTCAGGTGTTGGGCAGCTGGGCCAGGAGGCTGCTCCTTTAGAGTGGACCACTGGACCGACATTCTCAGAGGCCAGAGTAGCCCGATGCCCTGTCATCTTCCTCCTCACCATCGATCAATGGAAAAGACACCAGAGGCATTTACAGTGCACAGCTCATCAGTCAGGCAATCAATTAATTAGGCAATCATTTTTGTACTTGATTTTCATTACGGTGAGTTTATTTTCATTTCTTGTGTGGGAAAAACAGGTGCTCACAGGTAGCTTCATCAGCTTCCTGTGCTGTTTGAATCACATAATATCTTTAAAATAGGTTTGTTTTGGGGGGAAATGTGACCTGAAAAACCCCACTCGTATTTACTCACTCCTATTACTGTTTTTGTTATGGTGGGTGTTTTTTTGAATTTTATTTTATTTATTTTGTATACAGCAGGTTCTTATTAGTTATCCATTTTATACATATTAGTGTATATATGTCAATCCCAATATCTCAATTTCCAGCCTTGGTGTCCAAACGCTTATTCTTTACATCTGTGTCTCTTTCTGCTCTGCAACTGGTTCATCTGTACCATTTTTCTAGGTTCCACATATATGCGTTAATATACGATATTTGTTGTTCTCTTTCTGACTTACTTCACTCTGTATGACAGTCTCTAGATCCATCCATGTCCCTACAAATGATAGTGCTGCAAAGAACATTGGGGTGCATGTGTCTTTTTGAATTATGTTTTTTTCTGGGTACATGCCCAGTAGTGGGATTGCTGGGTCATATGGCAATTCTATTTTTAGTTTTATAAGGAACCTCCATACTGTTCTCCATAGTGGCTGTACCAACTATGTTGGCTCCACCAACAGTGCAAGAGGGTTGCCTTTTCTCCACACCCTCTCCAGCATTTGTTGTTTGTAGATTTTCTGATGATGCCTATTCTAACTGGTGTGAGGTGATACCTCATTGTAGTTTTGATTTGCATTTGTCTAATAATTAGTGATGTTGAGCAGCTTTTCATGTGCTTCTTGGCCATCTGTATGTCTTCTTTGGAGAAATGTCTATCTAGGTCTTCTGCCCATTTTTGGATTGGGTTGTTTGTTTTTTAATTTTGAGTGGCATGAGCTGTTTATATATTTTGGAGATTAATCCTTTGTCCGTTGATTCATTTGCAAATATTTTCTCCTATTCTGAGGGTTGTCTTTTCATCTTGTTTGCAGTTTCCTTTGCTTTGCAAAAGCTTTTAAGTTTCATCAGGTCCCATTTGTTTATTTTTGTTTTTATTTCTTTTACTCTAGAAGGTGGATCAAAAAAGATCTTGCTGTGATTTTTGCCATAGAGTGTTCTTCCTATGTTTTCCTCTAAGGGTTTTTGGTTTGTTTTTGTTTTTGTTTTGTGGTACGTGGGTCTCTCACTGTTGTGGCCTCTCCTGTTGCAGAGCACAGGCTCTGGACGTGCAGGCTCAGCGGCCATGGCTCACGGACCCAGCCGCTCCATGGCATGTGGGATCTTCCCGGACTGGGGCACGAACCTGTGTCCCTTGCATCGGCAGGCGGACTCTCAACCACTGTGCCACCAGGGAAGCCCTCCTCGAAGGGTTTTATAATGTTCAGTATTACATCTGGGTCTCGAATCCATTTTGAGTTTATTTTTGTGTGTGGTGTTAGGGAGTGTTCTAATTTCATTCTTTTACATGTAGCTGTCCAGTTTTCCCAGCACCACTTATTGAAGAGACTGTCTTTTTTTTTCCACCAACATTGGGAGAGTTTACAAATGTCCGTGAAGCCGTATCACATTACACCCACTGTTAGTGAGGTCTGTTTCTTCCCATAAGTTATGACTTTTCCTTTTTGCACAAGAAAGGAGCTTAAATTTCAATTACTGGGAGTCTGTGAAACAGCTCAGGCACCCATGTATTGCAGTAGACTGAGGCTCACATTATTTCCTAAAAGGCGATTTCTTGTCCACATTCCAATGGCTTCGAGGCACTTCCCAGTGCGTTCAGAGCTGCTGTGAAACGAGACCTAGGGGCATTGGGCCAGAAATGAGCCAGAGTGTAGACCCAGAATAACAACCACTTACCCACACTTCTCACTGCTTCCGGGATCAAATCCCTCAGCCCAGGGCTGGCCGATCCCAGACTGAAAAGGCATCTTTGTGTATCTGAGTCCACAGTCAGGTACAAATGTAAGCAGACTGAGTGAGTGGCATTTATGTTAATTACTTTTCCCCACTGCGTCCCTGAATCTAGAGGGACTGCATACACAGTGAGCTTTCTGCTTTCAGGTAAACGTGCTCTTCCTCGGTCTTGAAATGAGATTCAAGGATCTGTAAACCGCCTCCTCCTCACCACACCCTCCCCTCTAGTTTTCCTTTGTTTGTGATATGAAGGGTTAATATAAAAATAGAAGTTGTCAAGGCATTATGGAGTGCTTCTTTAGTTCCCATGGAAACCAAGCAGTGCAAATATGTGAGAATTTTTTAACTTGGCCAAAATTTTCATCCTCCAAAGATTTAGGGTCATTCTGCCTTATGGTTTGGAGGGAAATTTTTTTTAAAGATTTTTCAACAAATTAATAAATCGTTTCATTTGTCCCCCCATCTCCCCCCACAAATTCAAACCACAGATTATTATTTTTTACGTATTCAATTAAAAGGATCTTTTTGTGCTGTTTCCAATACAAACCCTTGAGGGTTTAAAAAAAATCCTTTCGAAACAAAGTTTTCCTCCCCAATCTCAGAAGGCGGGAAAAAAGGTTATTTCTTTCCTTCAGTTTAAAACAATTTGGAACAGGCTTGGTCACCACCCCTGAGCTGACAACAGTGACATCCCAAAGGAACATCAGAAACAAATAAATATTTTGAGGGAGCAGAGCCCTGAGTTAGAGCTGCCTTTTCCTGCTCCTTTGGTTGGTCTGATAACTTGCACTTGGTCAACAGAAACCTCTTCAGGGCATCACTGCTGCAGCTGGAGAATAGAAAAGACACAAAGTTAGGGCTTTTGTCACTGTCACTTAGTTTCATTAAAGGGCATTAGTTCTCGGCAATTTGTACCAAGTGGCTCAGGCAGGTTGGAGATTGCAGGAAGGCTGGCAGCTCCCAGCTGGTGGTGAGGCTAGCAGGGACTGAGCCTCTGAGCATCTCTTCTCTTGCTGTCCCCTGCACTGCCCTGCCTGGTTCCCCTAAACTGCCCTGCCTGATCCCCCATGCACTGTTCTGCCTGCTCTCTCTGTGCTGCCCTGCCTGGTCCCCATTGCCAGGCCAAGGACCAGCCCCCATCTGTGTTATGGCTCCTGGGGTTTCTCAGCCAACCCCTCCCCAGGAGAATGGGCCTCAGTCACAGGATGCTACATAACGGGGGAGGTTACACCCTCTCCAGGACTGACTCATACAGAGACAAGAGTGGACCCTGGTTCAGGGCCAGGCCACGCTTGGCCTGAGACCCCTTCCTGCTCAGCACTTTCTGTCCTGTGTCACCTCCTTCCTCCATCTCAAGTTCCTCCTGAGAGCACCATCCCTCCCCCCCAACCCCCCTAAGTCACCAACCCTTGTCTCAGGCTCTGCATCTAGGGAACCTGAGTTGTGGACAACCCTCCTCAGTGGATTTTTTTAAGGTCAGGGATGAAGAATGCCTTCTCTTGTGGGTTGAATTGCACTCCCCCCCACCCCCGCCAGAAAGAGACGCTGAAGTCCTAAACATGAGCACCTGTGAATGTGCCCTTATTTGGAAGTAGGGCCTTGGCAGGTCATCAAGTTAAGATGAGATTGTTGATGGGGGCCTAGTCCAATATGGCTGGTGTCCTCTACCTACACTTTAGTCAGGATCCTCTGACCCCTTCTTGACTAGGCAGGCCTCCACCTTGGTCCCCATCCTGTCCTTGGCTCACCTGACCCAGCTGTGGCAAGAATCCTGATGAGTGAATTTAGCCAGAATCCCTACCCTTGATGTCCCCTCTTATTCATTTTCCATCCACTGACCCCCTAGCTCTGCCTGTTGGCTATACATCCCCTGCTGTCTATGCTGTATTGAGCATTGAGCTCAATCTCTCTCCCCTGTTGCAATAGTCTTGAAAAATGTCTTCCTTGCCATTTTAGGAAGAGTCAGAGTAATTTTTTCTTTAACACCTTATAAAAGTGGAAATTTGGATACAGACATGCACACGGGGAGAATGTCATGTGAAGATGGAGTCAGGGATGGGGTGATGCTTCCACAAGCCAAACGTTCCAAATACCAGCAAACCATCAGAAGCAGGGAAACAGGCAAGGAGCAGATTCTCCCTCTGAGCCTCCAGAAAGAACCAGCCCTGCAGACAGTTCGATCTCAGAATTCCAGTTTCCAGAACTGAGACATGACGAATTTCTGTTGTTTAAGCCACCCAGTTCTTGGCGCTTTGTTACTGTAACCCCAAGAAACCAATACACTTTCCCTTTGCATCCTTGGAATCCCCCCTCCCAAAGCACCTTGCCCATCCTCTGTAAATCCAACGTGCTCCCAGGAAGCTGAGTCACAGGGAATTTGTTGCAAGGGCTGAGTTTACTCACAGGAAGTGGGTGTGGTGGCTAGCACAGGTGCTCAGGAGAGGTGGGGTTAGATGCATGGGGAGGAGGGCTGCTATCTGATCCAGGAAGAAGACAGGGGGAATCCTGTCTCAGGCTGGGTTCTCTGGATTGCTGCCCCTCCCCTCTGAGCTGTCAGAAGCTTGCATCTTGTGAGCTCCCGGGATGGCCGAGCCCATCTCTGTCTGAGAGGAGGTTCTCTGCTAGTCTCTACATTAACATTCTTCCCAACGGAAAAGGCTGTGCTCTGTATGATAAATTATCTCTGGGGCTTTTTAATGCACTTTTCCACATGAACAACAATGTTCACTGGATGTCAGTCATCAGGCAAACATAATTAGATCTGGCTGGAAAATGTTACATTGTGAATTAAGTTGACTGATGGGGAAATGTCAGTTTTATTAACATTCTCTCTTCAGATGATAATTTTATATCTATAAGGAAGAATGACAAAGGAGTTACTGAAGGCATCAGTTTGGAATGATGGAGCCCTTTTTTAAATTATTAATTAATTTATTTATTATTTATTTTTGGTTGCATGGGGTTGGTTGCTGTGCGCGGGCCTTCTCTATTTGCGGTGAACAGGGGCTACTCTTCTTTACGGTGTGTGGGCTTCTCATTGTGGTGGCCTCTCTCGCTGTGGAGCATGGGCTCCAGGCATGCGGGTTTCAGCAGTTGTGGCTCGCAGGCTCTAGAGCGCAGGCTCAGTAGTTGTGGCTCATGGACTTAGTTGCTCCGTGGCATGTGGGATCTTCCCTGACTAGGGCTCGAATCCGTGTCCCCTGCATTGGCAGGTGGGTTCTTAACCACTGTGCCACCAGGGAAACCCTGATGGAGCCCTTTTAATAAACCCTGCCTTTTGTTTCCATTCCTTGTTTTTAAATATTTCATCTCTGTATGGGTAATTGTTTCCGTGTTGTTGGCCTGTGATTGGGCAAAAAGTCAAGAGAGCAGGCTGTTCGGCTGAAAGCCAATTCAGTGTAAAATCTCAGGGTGATGTGGTCGTGGGCTGCGTGGCAGCAGTTAAGTAGGGACGGTCTTAAAGGGAAGTAGAAGAAGATCCTGAAAAGATGGTTCAGTGGCATGCAGATCAGGGGCTGACGGCACTCAAATCCACCCCTCACCAACTTCATCTTCCCAGGAAAGCGTCCTCTTCAGCTGGAAGGTTTCAACATTTGCTTGCAGTTGTCCTTTCCAGTTTGTATGACACCCAGGAACAGGTCCGTTTGGCCCCTCTCACCTGGACCCTTGAAATGTCTCTTTACTGAGTAATTCCCCACCTGCATGTGCATCTTGGAAATATCTTCTCTTTGAAACAGTTTGAGCCTTGTTTTTCAAGGTAAGTCAGATAACGACATTCCTCAGCTTCTGTGGTTTCCAGATTCTCCCAGAGTAACACACTGGCCTTCCCCATGGCCTACCAGGCCCACCCACTTCACACCTGCCTTCCTGTGCTGTGGCTCCTCCTACGGTCCAGCCTCTGAGCCTTTGCCCTTTCTGTTCCCTCCTCCTAGAGCTCTGGTCCTAGAGCTCCAGGAAGGTTCTCGGCTCCTTCCTTTGTTTTGTGGGTCAGTGTCCAAACGTCACCTATGGACAGACTACACCCCCCCCCCACAAAATCTGCTCCCAGCTCCCTCTCTTCACCTTACTCTTTCTTTTTACCTGCACCTAATCACCTCTGAGATATTTGGTACCCCCAGTACGGGATTTGGAGGTTTCTACAGAGAAACAGCCAAAGCCACACGCCGAGACAATGACACCTGTGCACTCAGCTGAGATGGCTGAGGGGCTCAACACACTTTTCTGAGTCTGAAATATTTATGGAGTGTCACACACCCTATAAAGAAGCTGTCACAGTCCATGGCATATGTGTTGGCATGTTGGCAGGACAGAATGATCAGAAACCAAGCTTAGAAACAACCCCATCCCCTGGCTTTCTTCCTGGCAAGTTCCTGGGTCTTGTCCAATCCTGCATCTCTTAGTTCAGACATCTGTGTGCCTCATCCTTCACGGTGATCACAGACACGCCCCCATCCCTCTCCGGTCCCCAGGAAACCCTCACCTGTCATCTATCCCCATTCTCACCTTCCTCGCAGGTCGGAGGATGGCTCCCATCCCCCTTTCAGACAGAAGAGAGTGGAAATGAAGGAGGGCAAGAGGCTTCTCCCCCCTGGAGTTGGTGGGGCTCTGATGGTACTGGGCTCGCTGCTTAGAAATCACACGTTATTTACATTATTACATTATCGTATGTTCGCAATGTGTGTTCCGTGGAAAACTACTTACACAGATTAGAAAGCATGTTTTCTGAATACAGGACATAAGCTTTGAAATATGGGGGACACTGGGCTCCGTGAAACAGACTTTTTCACGCCTGGGCATCTCAGAGCACCACATGCTTCTGTGAGTCTCAAAGGCGAGGCTGAAATACTGTAACCGGCTGACTCTGGGCCCCAGCGGTTCACATCCTGCCGTAGTGTCCTCTGTCCACCAGCACGTCCCTTCTGCTCATGCTGCCGGGGCCATGGGCTTGCTTTGGCGGATGAGATTTTCAAGGACATGAAGAAGGAGGGCTTGAAATGTGTTGTGGGGTTGGCTGCACCCCTTTTCACCATAAGAAAAACCTCTCAGGCAGCCATTAGTCCCAGCAGGATGACGGGCATGTGGCTTATACCAACTAGCGTGGAACCCAGCCCAGCTGAGGCCAGCCTGGACCGGCCAGGTCCAGCTGTCCTGCAGACACGTGGCCAGTGGGTGTCACTGAGCCTGAGTCCCAGGTGGCGGTCTACGCAGCACCCTTATGGCCATGGTCGACATACTATGCAAAGCTCCTCTCTTTTTTGACCGTGGAACCCTTTGTTCATGGAGCTGTTGCAGAACAGGCTAGGGGGGACTCTTGCAATCCACCCTGGGGCTTTGCTGGAAAACGCGTTCAGAGCACCGTGGAGGCATCTGCAGTTACCGATGGCAGGGCTGGGGGACACTTGCTGTGTATCCCCTGCTCAATCATGTCTTAAAAACCCATCTCTGTTGTTTTCGCCAAAAAGGAGAGAGACCTAGAGGCTAGAGGAGGCCATTCAGGACGCTTTCTCTGTCCAAGGGCAAGGGTGACCCTTGACGACCAAGGTATCCGTGCTCTGGGTTGTGGCCTGTCAGGGAAAGAGGTGGGCATGGTCCTTCCACCAAGAGGAGTCCCTCAGGGTCACAGGCCCCAGAGCTACAGTGCATGGCCCTCACCGTGGGGCATGGGTAGCATTTAGAAAACCCCTGTCCATTTGGAATGCCGCCCCTGTGAAGGTATGGTCACAATGGTCCTTCTCCATCAGGACTCAGAGTGATCCATCCATTTTGGGAGTGGCCTTTTGGCCTGTTCTTTGGGACACAGATGCCCATACATGAATGGCTGCCCTCTGCCTCTGTAGGCCCCTCTTTGTTAACGTAAGACCCTCCCAAGTGACAGGTGTAGCAGGAGAAGGAACCCAGGTGGTCTCCAGGGCTTTGGAACTTTTGCCCAGATTCTTGATTTGAATGAGAAAAACCAAAAAGACCCATTTCAAGTTTGGTGTAACCTGAAGTTCCATGAGGCAGAGGTAACTGGCTTGTTCCATATGGGAGCTGCTGGGCTCAGCACCAAAGTTCTGAGGACTCTCAGCCTAACGGCACCCTGATGGCTCGGGCTCCGGGGACGAGGTGTCCACAGGCACTGATGTTCATTTCTGGAAACCTGGAGAACCGGGTCGTCTCCTGCCACCGCTCCCAGGGCTCCACACGTCTTCCCACTGCAAAACTGCCAGTGGTGGTTCTCCCTGACGTGGGGACTGCCAGCAGGGAGCAGGGCCTCCTGGTCCTGGGGTGATCAAACCAAATTTATGGTAAGTCCTCACCCAGGAGAAGCCAAGTAGTGCCTTACTTTGTGCCAGGGTAAGAAATCATGGAGGAGGCCCAGACAACTCAGAGGGGATGCAGAGCGGCCCACCTACAGGGTGTGGCCCATCAGCACTGCCCCCCCTCCGGCCATTGCCCCCCTTCTGGCTCATAAGGAGGTAGTTTTTCAACCGTCTGAAGCACCACCAGGCTTACTGAGTCCCTGGCTTTGGAGAATGGCAGGTCAGGTTAAAAGACCGAGGAGGAAGTGGGATGAGCTGGTTGCCTTTCCGCCCTTGTCCTTAAAGAGGCAGGGGAGGGGCCCCAGCACTTGGCATTGATTTCTTTCTTCACGTCGATGGTAGCGAGGGTAGTGGAAAGACGGCAGGAAGATCGGTCCCTCATCTTGAAAACAACCCAGAGATGTGAGCACAGCCGGCCACTCCTCAGCCTTACCCCCTTTTCAGAAGTGTCCTAATGGACTCAGAGAGAGTAAGAAAACGGGCGTGAAAGGGCTTTGATGAGACGTAGCCTCAGGCAGAATCGAGGGAGACCTTTGTGAACTAAGAGGCTTAAGAAGACTTATTTGTTTTTTGCTTTTCCCCTTCAAATTGAATTCTTTCTGTCTTAAGAAGAGGCCCCTAAGGTGAGTCTAACCTTTTCTCGATTCATTTCCTGGGTAGGACCTGAAATAAACAAGAGCAAGTGGGTTACTCACCACCACGTAGGTAGCAGTGCATGGAACTTGAGAAAACTAAACTGAGGAAAATCAAAGGTGTGGAGCAGAGAAATGTCAGACCCTCACTAGCCCGCAAGGGAGTGCGTGATAGATACATAAACCAGAGGCTGGCAACTGTGGCCTGCAGGACAAATCTGGCCCTTGCCTTGCTTTTGTAAATAAAGTTTTATTGAAACACAGCCCTGTCCACTTATTTCTGTATTGCCTGTGGCTGCTTTCACACTCCAATAGCAGAGTTGATGGGTTGCCACAGAGACCACTTGGTCCACGGAGCTTAAAATATTTACCATCTTGACCTTTCCAGAAAAAGTTGTCAACCGCTGACATAAACAAATTCCTAAACAGAATTCCTGGATCTGAAGTGGACTTGTAAGACACCCTAGGTATCAGAGAGGCATGTTAAGAAAGTAAGCTGACCAAAGTTTTCACCATCAGCCCTCCCAGAGTGGGTGCTAGCATGTGAATATTTTGTATTTTATTTTTTGTTTCAGCATTTTCACCCTGTAAACATCTCTCAGGGGCAGCCAGCTAACAGCCAGTGGTGGGGACAGACATGGGTTTGTTGAGTGTGTTTGAACATGCATATTTATTTATAATAAGAAAATAAATCATGAACGATTACACATTTTAAAAAGCTGACAAATACAGGAAACATCACAAATCTAGGCCAATGAGGTCATTATCTTATTTAACCTCCTGATACAGCTCTGGCCTGGTGCCCCTATATCACAATTCCACATGGGGTGAATTGGCCCAGTGGGCAGTTGGAGGATTCTGGGAACCATTTCTCTATAGGGACACTAACTCTCATGGGTTAAATTGTGCCCCCCAACCCAAAGTCATATGTTGATGTTATTTGGAAATAGGTTCTTTACAGAGGTGACTAAGGTAAAATGAGGTCATATGGATGGGGTAAATCTAATATGATTGGTGCCCTTATAAGGGGAGATTAGGACACAGACACACACAGAGGGATGACCCTGTGAGGACTCAGCGGGAAGACAGCTGTCTACACACCGAGGAGAGAGGCCTCAGGAGGAACCAGCCCTGCCCACACCTTGATCGTAAATGTTCAGCCTCCAGGACTGGAAGAAAATAATTACCTGTTGTATAAGCCACTCGGTCTGTGGTACTTTGTTACGGCAACCTTAGCAAACTAATATATTAGCAATAATTAAACTATGGAATCTATGCCACTAACATGAACTAAAGGTCTCCCCAAACCAATTTCCCCTTGGCAGGATCCCCAACGCCATGGCTGCTCCATCACTATCTGAGCCAGGGGTCAAGGGTGAGTGCGACAGGGAACTTGAGTGGAAAGAGGCAGCCCGGAGGGACCCCAAAGCTTTATGTTCATTGGCTTTCTGGCAAATCCGTCAGCCATTCCAGCCCAGAGGCAACCACTTTTTCAGGAGGCCCTTGTCCCTAGAAGGAACTAGTCCCAAACAGATCATCACCATGGGATTCCTTGCTTCCTTCAAAGGCATCCAGACAGAGGCCAAAAGTAACACAGCTGTGCTTCTCAACTCTGCTGACACTATTTCAGATCCAACCAGCTCTGACAACACACTTGCTTAAAATCCTCAGGGGTCCCCTAGAGAACCCTTTAATCTTGTCTGACATTCTCACAATTTATGTAATCCCCAAAAGATGCTACAGAGCTCTGGTGGAATGATAGAAGTGTGGACACTGTTGTCTCTATAATATGAAGAAAGGAGAAAAAAAGTTAGAAAATACAGAGCAAAAGAAAGGTCAGAAATCCAGGAGTGAAAAAATAAAACAGGGATAAAAATAACAACAGCTCACATATTTGCATTCTACAAAGCATCTTCACAGGCTAAGGGCATACACAGGTTTCAGACGGCTTTGTTTAAGTTCACTGGGCTTGGGGAACTATCGTAATAACCTTACAACGTAATCTCCATTTTACAGGCTTGTATACGTCGGATACCTGCTCACCACTGGGCAGGGCTCATCCAGAGACAGAGCATTTTCCTCCAAATGTTCTTCCTACATTTCCACTGCAGGCTCAGCGGTGGGTCCATGGGACAAGTGAGGAAAGGGAAGAGGCAGGCAGGACAGATATCCAGAAACAAGCCATAGTGAGCTTGACTCCTGGGAGGATGCCCAGAATGTGGAGGTTTAGGGAAACACATTGAACGGGAGCCCCAGGGTTTGACCCAGATAGGGATTCTTCAGTGAGCCAGTTGTCAAATGTCACTTGGATTAGGGAACTTAGTTCCATTGGTCCTCCATGTCAACTGCCTGATGACAGACTCATTCCACACCCCTCCCTGGACAATCTCCACCACCTAAAAGCCTACCACGTCCAAATCCAATCTTCAGCCCAGACAGCCCTGCACAGCTCAGAACACCAGTGTCATCAATGGCCCATTTGAAATTTCCATGCGGATAACTCACAGGCACCACGACCTCTCAACACGTCACCGAGTCCAAAACGGAAGTCTCATTTCCCACCAATCCCCCCAGGCTGCCCACCCCCTTCTTTTCCAGTGGATTTCATATTGGGAAAGGACGAGGTCACTCGACCAGCAGCTCATTCAGAGCCCTGGGGGTTACCCTCGACCACTCTGTCTCCCTTCTCCCATGCACCTGACTAATCTTCAGATCTTGCTGATTTTACCTCTGATTCTATCTCTATCATGTTTAAATTTCTCTCTACTTTCACAGCCACCCACGGTAATGAGCTTGGTGTTTGTCATTAAATAGTCATAAACCCTTGCAAAATTCATTCACGTCATTGATCCTGTGCTATAAACTTCCTTTCGTTCCTTACTTATTTTTCTCTAGATTGTCAGGGTTCAAGATCTCCCCTTCTCGTGTGCATGCCATGTCCATTGCCTGTGGTTGGGGATGTTCCTCACCCTTTCACAATTAGCTCAAACAACTACTGCAGACAGGTTCTCAACGAGAGGCTTTCTACACACCCACGGGTAGATCTGTGGTTGGGTCTGAGATCTCACCCCTCGTGTGGAACAGCTGCGTCATGGGACCCCCTTTTCCATTGGGTGGTTTGTCTTCCTTCTTGATTTGTAGAGTTTTATACATAGTCTGACATTCGTTGTAGGATGGT
This sequence comes from Globicephala melas, assembly GCF_963455315.2. NCBI lineage: Eukaryota > Metazoa > Chordata > Mammalia > Artiodactyla > Delphinidae > Globicephala > Globicephala melas. The sequence continues at coordinate 185,128,008 of NC_083314.1, read as the reverse complement.
TACATGTGTTATAAACTGTCATGGTCCATTCGGGCTGCTTGACAGAATACCATAGGCTTGGGTGGCTTACAAACAACAGACGTTTATTTCTCACTGCTCCGGAGTCTGGGAAGTCAAGGTCAAGGCGCTGGTAGATCTGCTGTCTGGTGAGGGGTTTATAAATGACCATTTAGTCTCTGTGTCTTTACATAGTGGAAGGCGTGAGGGGTTGTCTCTGAAGTCCTTTATAAGGCACTAATCCCACTCGTGAGGGCTCTGTCCTCATGACCTAATCACCTCCCAAAAGCCCCATCTCCAAACACCATCATATGGTGGGGTTATGTTTTAACATATGAATCCTGGGTGGACACAAATATTCAGTCTACAACTAAATATGGACGAAATATTCCTCCAAGTTCATGTGTTGAAGCCATAATCACTGGTTTGTCTGTATTTGGAGATGGGATTTCTGAGGAAGTAATGGAGGTTAAATGAGGTCCTAAAGGTGGAGCCTGACCCCATGGAATAGTCTCCTTATAAAAGGAGAACGAGGGACCTTGCTCTCTCTCTCCATGCATGCTCACTCACCAAGGAAAGACCATGTGCAGACATATTATGAAGACAGCCGTCTGTACGCCAGGAAGAGAGCTTCACCAGAAACTGACCATGCTGGAATCTTGATCTTGGACTCCAAGCCTCTGGAACTGTGAGAAAATAAGTCTCTATTGTTGAAGCCCCACAGTCTATGCTATTTTGTTATAATAGCCCAAGCTGACTAAGACACATGGATTATAAACATAATAAATATATTCCCACTTTTATTATCATGTCTCTCATAAGATTATTTTATAAGATAATCTTATAAGAAATCTCTTTCTCTAAGGTAGTCAAATGTATGAACCTCATACTTTATGGTCTGTCTTTTGCATCTTGTTTAAAAAAATCCTTTCTCCTCTGATGTCTTCTAGATAGCCCCTCATTCTTTCTTTGAAAAGAACTTGTGTTATTGGTTTTTCACACTTAGGTGTTGAATCCATCTGAATGCTTATTTTTGTGTACATTACACAGAGGAGTGATTCTCCTTCCCCAAGACCCACTGGGGAGAGCCCCGTTTGGGTGACCTTCAGCCTCTTCCCACCACAGGGAAGGAAGGGGAAGGGCATATCTGATTGGCAAACTGGGGAAGAAGCCTCATTCAGCCCCTTCCTTCAGGCTGTCACGAGCCAGTTCCCACAGACTCTGCTCCTCCCGTGCACCTCCATCCCTGACCTGAGAGGTTCCCTCTCCCCTGTTTTCTGCAACTGGGCGGGAGGCCTGGCCTCTCGCATGCAGAAGAAGAGCTGCCTGCTCCTACTCTGACCCGCATCCTCCATCATAGCCCTTATCCATCACAAAGGCACTATTTTAGCCTTTTTAAAAAGGTATGTTCTACAGTTTAGTGTATATTTCAGTGTGCTCAGAAGCCAGCAGGATAAAAGAGATGTTGCTTATTGCATCTTCTCAAAGATCCCGATGGAAGGAGTGAAGTAGCAACGTGTTGCTCTAATGCTCTGTTGGTACCCAGTGGCCCTGGCATCATGATGGGAGGACCGTTCTTACCCCGCTGGTCCGTAATGGTTCCAAGGGGCAGGTGGGTCTGTGTTGAGTGCTGCCTTCTGTGCCCCGTCAGGGCTTTTCCCACATTTCTAGGACTGGAGCTTCTGTCTTCACATCTAGAAAGAGGCACCTCCAACCTCACCTTCTCTCTCATCTTCAAAACATTCTTAACTATTCCCAACTCTTCATTCTTCCATGTAAGTTTCAAAATAGGTTTGTTAGGTTCTATAAAAAATCCTGGATTTTTATTGAAATTTCATTGACTTCATAATTTGGGGAGGATTGACAATTTTTATGACATTACATTTTTCTTCTCTATTGATGTAGGTTGCTTTCTTTCTTTCTTTTTTCTTTTTTTTTTTAACCAACAAAATTTAGTTATCTTTGTGAGCATCTTCCACATCTTTTGTGGACTTTATTCTCAGTACCTTGTATTTTTTCCTATTGTAAATGATATTTTAAAAAAGTATTATATTTTTTTTTATTGTTTGTTCCTGAACTAAAGGCACTCTGCCAGTTTTGAGGGTTGGACCAGGTAACCAGAATCTGTGCAGAGCTCTCTTATTTATATTGCAAGCTGATCTCTGTTCTCTGGGGCTTTCTGTGTGCTGGTCACAATGGCTGTGAATAACAATGATTTTTGTTTCTCCTTTTCAATCCTTGTAACATTCATTTCTTTTTCGTGTCTTACTGTGCTGGTCAGGACCTCAAGCACAATGTTGAATACAAATGCACATCTTGTTGTGTGTCTGATTGTAAAGTGACTGGCTGGCTTGTCTCCATCAAGTATAACATTTGAGATATGTGCTCTGATGAATATACTCGATCCAGAGGCTTCATGACCCACAGCAAATACACACACACACACACACACACACACACACACACACACCTTGATTCTGTGAGTACTACTTATATACATGTATAAATGCACACACACCTGAAACAGATACTGCCCCAGACTTTACTTATCCTGATTACATGTGACTCCTGACATTTTCTCTTCTGTTCAGTTCTGCTCTCTTCTATCTTATCTCATCCCACCTTGTTCTGTTATGATCTATTCCATTCTCTTCATTCAATGTGCTAAATTTAATAATTTAATATCTATGAGGTTTTTTTCTCACCAAAAATGATTTTACACCCTAAAATTCATAGCAACATTCAGTTGGAAAGCAAAGGTGACATTTATCTTCTACTTGTAGGAAATCGATTTCATTTTGTTGTTTAATCATGAATGGGGTGAGGTGTGAAGTGTGTGAGAGAGAGAAAGGTTGAGGTCAACTCCAGGGATCTGGTCCCATGTCCCTGGAAAGATGACCTTGTCCCCTTCTGAAGTGGGAGGAGGCAGCAGTCAGCAGACCACCAAGTGGAGATGCAGCTGGATGGAGGGGCCTGGCTGGGGTTTGGGGACACAAGTCCTGGACTTTCCCTGGGCCTTTGCTCCTTTGCAAGTCCCTCATCATGTTAACCACACATGTGTTTCCCTGAAGGTTGTCAGCCCCTCCTGGTAACTCTAGTGTGTTCTGACCCCTCGTGGAAGGGGCCGTCCTCACGGGTCCTAGGTTGTTGACTGGACACTTGTCTTCATCACAGGTTTGCATTCCCTTGTGAGGGTCCTCAGGACGGTGGGAGAGGATCCCTCCAGAGTGGGTTGGGGTTTGCGGCCGTCGAACATTCCAGAGGAATCACTAGACCACATTGATAAGCCTGCACACCTGCATACACAGCTCCAGGTTATTTTATGCTCAGACAAATTTTGGTTTGGGTTTTTTTCATCCTGAATCCAGGCAGAGGCATCTGAACTTCCTCATCTCTCCTCATACAGGTAGGGGTTCATATCATGACTGAGGTTGCAACAGTTACGGGTTGCATTTTTATTCCGGGGTCGGTCTTGCTTCTGACTCCCCAGGTTGGTTGAGTTCTCAGCTTCCTCTGCTGTTGACACCTGGTATTAAAGCTCAAGCTCATATTGACAAGCCCACCTGCCCCCTCACCTGTCCCCTCACCTGTTCTCTCACTTATTCCCTTACCTGTCTCCTTACTTTCCAACCTCACCTGTCCCCTTGCCTTCCCACTTTACCTGTCCCCTCACCTGTCCCCTCACTTGCACCCCTCACCAGCCCCCTCAGCTGTCCACCTCACCTGCTCCCTCACTTGTCCATATTACCTGCCACCTCACCTGCACCTCTCACCTACCCCCTCACCTGTTAACTTCATTCAGGAGCAGCAGCCTTAGCTAGGGAATTGTCACTTTGGCTTCTCATTCCCTTACCATGCCTGAGACAAGGCATGGTCTTTCTTGGAAGCTCAGATATGCACTTAAAATACATTTTGTTGTGTTTTATCCGGCATATCTGAGGTTAACGTTTGGGTTATTTTACGATGGTCTGAATATTTTTGTCCCTCTAAAGTTCATATGTTGAAGCCTAACTCCACCCCCTGAGGGTGATGATGTAAGGAGGTGGGGCCTCTGTGAGGTGCTTAGGTCATGAGGGTGGAACCTTCATGAATGGAGTTAGTGCCCTTATAAAATCGACCCCTAAAGAACTCCCTCACCCTTTCCACCATGTGAGGACACAGAGAGAAGATGGACATCTAAGAACTGGGGAGCAAGTCTCATCAGACGCCAATCTGCCGGTGCCTTGATCTTGGACTTCCAGCCTTCAGAACCATGAGCAGTAAAACTCTGTGGTTTATAAGCCCCCCAGTCTAAGGCATTTTATTACAACAGCCTGAACAGACTAAGACACATTTTGTCTGCCACCTTGCCAGAATTGCAAGTCCTCCAGAATAACCTTTCTAAACACAAACATGGCTACATCATTCCCTTGTTTAAAATTTTTCTGAGTTTTCCCTTTGCCCTTAGGATAAAGTCCCAAATCTTCACTTGGGCCCCCAGTGGTCTCTGCAGTCCAGCCCTTGACTCCCCACCCATGTGCAACCTCCTGGTTCTCTCTCCCAGGACCTCCAAGTCTCTAAATGCCCCACCAAATGTCCTTCTTACCTCTTGCTCCTCAGAACTGCTCTTCCCTCCATATCCAGCTCTTGCCTAACCTCTGCTCCTGTCCCTTCACCTGGCTAAGCCTGTACCTTTCTCAGATCTCATCCGAGGCCCATTTCCTCAGGAAAACCACACACATCCCCCAGATTGCATGGTTCCTGTGTTTCCTGCTACATACTTACATCACACCCTGTACTTTTTCCAGAGCACTTTATACAAATTACTATTTAATAGTCATGTATAGGTGTAGTGATTAGTGTTTCAACATCTGTCTCTGAACAGTCTGATAATTAGTGGTTTGAAGTCTGTCTCACCCAGCAGACTCCAAACTGCAGAAGGGCAGAGGCATCTCACTTTCCCAGGATTCCCACGCCTGGCGCTGTGGCTGCTACTTCGCAGGGTGGCAACACATGGGTTGTATGTGTATGTACACAAAAGAATGAAAGAAACGCAAAGCTGAACATGTATTTTTCCTGCATAACCTCTTTCCCTGCAAGAGTGGGGTGGGGTGTAGCTCAAAGCTTTATTGAGATAGAAGTCACATACTATAAAACACTCCCCTTTTTATATGCTTTCTTTAAAAAACTGAGGTAAGTTGATTTACAATATTGTGTCAGTTTCAGGTATACAGAAGAATCATTCAGTTATATATATATATATGTATATATATTTCAGATTATTATTATATATTTTTTCAGATTATTACTATTTCCATTACAGGTTATTACCGATATTGAATATTGTTCCCTGGGTTATACAGTAAATCTTTGTTGCAAACGCTCCCTTTTAAAGTATTTAAAAGTATATTTACAGAGTTGTGCGACCATCACCACTATTTAATTTCATAATAGCTTGCACCCCAAAAGGAGCCCAGTACACACTGACAACCATTCCCTAGTCTCCTGGCAAATGCAAATGTACTTGCTATTCCTATGGATTTTGCAGCTCTGGACTCTTCATATAAATGGAATTATGCTATGCATGGATTTTTTGTGTCCGATTTTTTTTTCACTTAGCATAATGTTTTCACACTTCATCCATGAAGCATGAGTCAGAATTCCATTCCTTTTTATGGATGAATAATAGTCCACTGAATGGCTGTACTGCAGTCATCATCTGTTGGACCTTTGGGTGGTCTCCACCTTGGGGCCATTGTGAATAGCACTGCTGTGGGTGTTGGAAGCCTGTGAATTTGAGTCTGGTCCAGACCCCTTGTTCACTTGTCTCACGCTTTACCTTCTTTCAGAGATATTTTTGCAGGGAATGTCTCTGTTTGGTAAATTCCCTTTTAGAATAATGTCTGGCATTCTGGACTCTAGTTTTTAACAGATGTCAGTCATGGCCATAAGAAAGCACACATTCAGAAAATTAATGTTCAGATTGAGTAGTAAAATCATGATAAGTAGATAAGTGAACATCCCTCCCCCTCCCTCATAGTCCAGGGAATCATATTTTTGTCTTGTGCTTTTTCTTAAATTTTAGTTCCATTTCTCATGGGACTAGCACGAGGTCCATCCTTTTCATGGCTGATGTTACTGCATGTCTGTATATTATGTATATGTGTGTGTACATAGAGGGGTAGGAATAACTCTAAAGAAGTTCCCCCCAGATTCCCACTCCCTGCTAATTCAAACACTAATCTAGATACCACTGTGAAGGAACTTGGCAGGTGGAATGAAGGTTACTCATGAAGATTACTTTAAAACAGGAAGTTTATCCTGGGTTAGCTAGGTGGGTCCAGTGTAACTATCTGAGCAGAAGAGAGATTCAGATAGATCCAAAGTATGAGAGAGACTCAACCTTCCATTGCTGCAGGGAGCCTGTACAAGGGAAGCATGAGAAGGAATTTGGGCTGTCTCTGGGCACAAAGGCCAGCCCCAGCTGACAGTCAGCAAGGAAACGGGTCCTCAGTCCTACAACCACAAGGACTCAATTTGGCCAACAACCTGAATGCACTGGGAGGCAGAATGTCACCCAAAGAATCTTATTCTTGTTTTCTAGTCAAGAGCCCAAGCCATCAGACCCTTTGATTTCAGCAGAGCGTAGATTTAAAATACATGGTGCTTGGACTGCTGACCCTGGGACTCTAGGAGGGTGAATGGGTGTAGTGTTAAGCCTTTAAGAGTGTGATAACTTGTTACAGCAGCAATAGAACACTAAGACATGCATGCAGATGTTGTGAGTTTTCTATTATAATTATGTTATATGTCATGCATTAGCAGTAAAATGTATATAATGTATTATACAGCATTTACTGTATAATGAATTACACACACACACACACACGCGCGCGCACACACACACACACACACACACACACACTTGTCCTGCTAAAATGTTATCTCAACCATCCGGCTCCCCTCCACTTCTTTGGCGTTATCTCAGGTCTGGCTGGAGGGTGGTGGGGATGAGCAGTGAGGAGGTGCAGCCACAGGGGTTGCAAATAGGGTTTGTTTGTAATGCGTTGGACAATTCCAACCAAAGGTCTCTTCACATAGTACAAATAAACAGATTACCATGAGAAGGTGTTGTCGAGTATGCAGTTTTGTTTTGTGAGGTTGTTTGTAGACGCTGTGTCAGTAAATTAAATGTCTTCACCTGCTCAGCAACAGGGTGAGCCTTATTCACTGCAAGATGAAGAGTTAGAGGTTTTTAATTAGATATTAAACCACTAGCAAATTACATGTGAATTATGAGGCCAATTATTAATAAAGAGGAATCCAGGATAGCATGAAAGAATTGTTTTTTTGTAGATAGGTAGATATCAATAGGTACGTAGATAGATATTTTACTTTTTTATGGAAAGATCTCTGTTTCCCCGCAACACTAGAATATGGAAGTACTTTCCACAAACAAGCTGTTTCTCACCTCTGTAACCTCAATATGACTGTCCCCACTGCTGGCAAGTCACATTCTGAATTCTTCCTTTCCTTGACTATCTCCTCTGCAGCTTCTAAGATTCTGTCCAGATGCTCCTTCCTCCTAGAAGCCTTCTCTGCTTGCTCTAATGACACAAACTGCCCTGCCATGGTGCTGGTATCCTCCTCTGCCTCCCCGACTAGGCCGGGGCTACTTGATGGAAGGGTCATGCATATATATTTTGGTATATGCTGGTATATACATATGCTAAGAGGTCATTGCAATAAATATATTGTGTATACATTGAGTGTGTATATAAATATTGTATATATACTGTGTATATATATAAAACACTGTATATACATTGTGTGTATAATATTGTATATATACTGTGTACATATATAAAATATTGTATACACATTGTGTGTGTGTATATATATATATACAATCTTGTATATACACTGTGTGCACATATATACACACAATGCTGTACATACGTTGAGTGTATATATACACAATATTGTATATACATTGTATGTGTATGTATAAAATATTATCTATATATCTTGTGTGTGTATATATACACACAATATTGTATATACATTATAAAATATTGTGTATATATATAGCATATGCTTGTATATACACACACGATGTATATATACACACAGTATTGTGTATGCATTGTGTTTATATATACATAATATTGTATATACCTTGTGTGTGTGTATGTATGTAATATTTTATATACATTGTACACAGACAGACACACATATACATTGTTTATACATTTATCTTCCTGATCTTTGTCCTTGCAGAGTCTGTACTGTACCCAGCACACAGAAGGCATCACTGAACATGTGCTAAGTGTTGCATCTTGAATATGTCAGTCATCAACCCAGCCAGGCCTGTTGAGAGTACTTAGGGCGTTATCAATGGCCCTGCTGGGAGCACGGGCCTGCCCAGATGCTGTCCCAGGCAAGCTGAGACCTATGGCCACCCAGCATAATGCTGAGAGGTCCAGAGGAGGGAAAGTGAGTTGCTGGTTTGTGGCCTCCCATGGTGGTGCTGGCTGGTGGGAGTCAGATAGTGATGGAGGTCAGCTGGCCATTGTGCAGCCGTCCCGGCAGAAGATGACCATGACTCTGTGTAGAATTAGAGCAATAGCATCTTGGGGAAAACAAACCTTCGGGAAACTTTTTAATGATTTATTCTTACTCATGGGAATGGGAATGCATGGTTTTACCATACTGTTTACTCACAATTTGCTGGGACCCATTGGATGCCCATGTCAGCCTATAGACCTACCACCTATGGGCCAAATCCGTCATCTGTGGCCCCACTGCCCGCTTTGTAAATAAAGTTTTATCGGAACACGGCCACCCTTTTTCATTTGCGTATTATCTATGGCTGCTTCAAGTTACAAGGGCAGAGTTGAGTTGTGGTGACAGGGACCCATATGGTCCACCAACCGAAAATATTTAGTGTCTGACCCTTTACGGGAAAGGATTATGAATAGTACAAACCTCTGAAATGCAAGAAGCACTCATTTCATATAATACCAGCCTAGAGCAGCTGATCCAAGATGATGGGGGCTGGGAGATGGTGCCATGGTCAGGTCCTTGTAGGGAAGGAAACACTTTCCCGCCCCCCTCTTAGTTTCTGTGACTGGGGCCCATGAATTAAACTGATAAGACAGATGAACAGGAGAAAGGTTTATTACATATGCACATAAGGGCCTCCAGGAAAAGGAAGTGAGGACACAAGGAGGGGGCTAGACCCTGGGGTTTCCACACCATTTTAACAATGAGGGGTGAATTGTGAGCAGGGGCAAGGCAAAGGCAAAGGGGTAGGGAGCTGGGGTGAAAGTGAGCAGAACCCTGGCTCCTGGCACAAAAGCCTGTGTCCCCTACTCTGAGTTCCAAAGGGCAGGTTCAAATAGTTGCTAATCAGGGAAGGGAGGGGATGAAGAGATGAGGGAGAGGCCAACAAGAAAAAATAGTGCAGCCTTGGGGCAGAGTCCTGGTTCCCCCTCAAGGGATGCACATACCAATATCTTTGAGTTTTTCGGCAGAACTAAAACCCCTACCAAATGGAAGATGTTAACTACTTGATGAAGCGTTCTTCATTCCAGAGAGAAGGTTGCCGTTCACCCACCACCACCTGATGCCAGAGGACACCTGGATTGAAGGAATGTGGACCCTGATCCTTATCAGCAGCCCTGCTCCTTGACTAGAAAACTTCTCACACACCCCTACCCCCTGCCCCAGTGTGGGACACAGTTTCCAGGGCGTTAGCCCAATGTGGCCCCCTTTGCCTGGCAAAGCAATAAAGCTATTATTTTCTACTTCACCCGAAACTCTGTCGCTGAAATTTAATTCAGTGTCAGGGTACAGAGGCCAGATTTGGCTTCAGGGTCAGGTCAGCATCAGAGGGACTAGTGGAGAGAAGGGTGATGTTACCGAGGTTTCTTGTGCAGCCCCATCTCCCTCTCTGGTCATGAAGTTTGTCCCTTCCTTCCTGGAAGAGAGGTGGACATCTTCCAAGGGACATTTGCATACTGCTTTTGGGCAGATGGGGAGGGCAGAGAGTTCATCTCAAGTCTGCTGTTTCTCAATTGCCTTTGGCTCAAGATAATCTTTTTGCCAAAGTGGCATATTTTTGGGTGGCATATTCTGATCCCCTCGAAACCAAGCAGGACCCTGTGGGGCTCCTGGCCACAAAAGCTTTTCCGTGTTCCCCATTTCTTGATTATAGGAAATAGGCTTCATTCAGCCTCCATAAACTTCCCTGAGTTCCAACAGGCACGGTCAAACAGTTAAGCAGGGAAGGGAGGGGATGCAGAGACTAGGGAGGAACAGTCAAGAAACAATAGTGCAGCTTTGGGGCAGGGTCCTGGTTCTCCATCAAGGGATACACATAACAATATCTTTGAGATGTTTTGCAGATACTGAAACCCCCAGCAGGTGAGAGAAGTTAACTGCATATTAGACAGGTTAGAAGGCGAAGGTTGATGATGTTGGCTCCCATTTACCTCATCACCAACCAATCAGAGGAATGTCCATGAGCTGACCACGCCCTCTTTGAACCATTACTATAAAACTCCTCACTACCCCCTCCAGATCGGGACACACAGTTTTGAAGACATTAGCCCACTGTGGATACCTTTGCTTGGCAAAGCAATAAAGCTATTCTTTTCTACTTCACCCAAAACTCTGTCTCTGAGAAACAATTCTGTGTCAGGGTACAGAGTCCAGAATCAGCATCACCCTTCATCCTACAACTTACCAGCTACACTAGGTACTAATGGCCATTTATGACCTAAGCAATTACCTGAGCGTTCCTGCCTCAGTTTCCTCATCTGCAAATTCAGATACCATTGCCCGCCTCCCACCCCCCACCATCTACCAGGAAGCTGCTGTGCCAGTCATCAGGAGAGATGATGCCAAAAAACCACTTCGTGGTTTAAAAATGTGACACTCCATACAAATGCAGTGGAATGCTGGCTCTGAGTGGGCCCCAGGGAGGGGGCACTGATGGACCTCGGAGAGTTCAGTCCAAATGGAAACCGCTCACTGCATTTAAGAGCCACTGTTCCAACTGCCGCTAAAAGGAAAGTGTTTAGGGATCCTTTGTTCAAGCAGAGGGTTTGAATTTACCAAAGCCAGAATTTCCCTGCGGGAAACAGGGCTAATTGTGAAATGGCTTTGGAGTTAACTGTTCAGTTATTCTCAAAGAATGAGGCAGGATTTTCATTTGAAATACATCGCCCTTCCCATGACTGTGAATGCTTGGAGGGGTTGGTTTGAAGCCTTCTGGGCTCTTAGTACTGTCTCCAGTAATTTTCCATCCCGAGATGCTCCTCGCCCACTGAGGCTGGGAAGAAAGTGTCTCCAGCAGGCTGGACGCACTGGTGGGTCTAAAGAGAATTCTGGATTCAGAAACTGGAGGAAGAAAGCCAGACAAAAAATAAAGCTGCTTCGTTATGCGCACACGAACTATTTGTGAAGAATTCCGAGTCTTTTGAGGTAAAAATCAATTTATGGAGAAAAATAAAGTCCACCCACAATCAAGTTGCTCGCTCTATTCACTCTGTGGTCACATTTGCCTGGAAAGCAAGCTCCCCGATAGCGCTTTATGAAGAGTGCAAATTAGTGTTGGATTTGCATACTTTTTGTGCGTTCCATTGCACAATATAAATTGCTTGATTAAGCCTTAGTCAATTTGTTTTTTAATTTCTTTGAATTTTTTAAGCCACTAACTTTTTAAGGGGACAAACACCTAAACCATGGAATGGAATAGTAGATGGTATTGGCATTTGATCTGTTGTCTGTGACCATGGGTGCCAATTTCCCCTACAAAAGGAAATTTACAATGGTGTTTATAGATGTTTTGAATCTATGCATGAGAAAACGTTTGCAAATCATATCTCTAATAAGGGGTTAATATCCAAAATATATAAAGAACTCGTACAACTCAATAGCAAAAACCGCAACAATCCAATTAAAAAGTGGGCAGAGGATCTGAATAGACGTTTTTCCAAAGAAGACATACAACATGCCAACAGGTGCCCACAGGTACATGAAAAGGTGCTCAACATCACTGATCATTATAATCACAAATGCAAATCAAAACCACAATAAGATATCACCTCAGACCTGTCAGAATGGCTACATCAAAAAGAAAAGAAATAAGTGTTGGTGAGGATGTAAAAAGAAGGAAACACTCGTGCACTGTTGATGCAGCCACTATGGAGGATAGTGTGGCGGTTCCTCAAAAAATTGAAAATAGTAGTACTGTACAATCCAGCAATTCCACTCCTGGGTGTAAATCTGGAATAATTGAAATCAGGACCTTGTAGAGATATCTTCACTCCCATGTTTATTGCAGCTTTAATCACAATAGCCAAAAAATGGAAACAACCTAAGTGTCTGTCAACAGATGAATGGATAAAGAAGATGTAATATATATATATATATATATTTTAAATACATATATGTGATGGAATATTATTCTGCCATGAGAAAGAAGGACATCCTGATATTTGAGACAATGTGGACGGACCTTGAGGGTATTGAGTAAAATATGTCAGGAAGAGGAAGAAAAACACTGTATGATCTCACTTACATGTAAAATCTAAAAAAAGCTAAATCCATAGAAACAGAGGATAGGGTAGTGGTTGCCAGGGTTTGAAGGGGCGGGGGGGGGCGGAAATGGGGAGATGTTGGTCTGGTGCAAACTTCCAGTTATAAGATAAATAAGATCTGGTGATCTAATGTAGAGATGGCAATTATAGTTAATAATACTGCATTATACACTTGAAAGCTGCTAAGGAGTAGAGTTTAAATGTTCTCACAAAAGGGAAATTGCAATTATGGGATGTGATGCATGTGTTAGCTGATGCTACGGTGGTAATCATTTCGCTGTATATAAGTGTATCAAACCAACATGTTGTACACCTTAAACTTACACAATGTTATTTGTCCATTGTATTTTAATAAAGCTGGGAAAACCCTCCCAAATTATGTATGATTACACTTTATCTCTTGAAGCCTGGCCCACTGAGATGTTGGCTGGTCCCAGAGCACAGCAGAGTCAACAGGCTGGGTGCCAACTATGGCAATGCATGGATTTCAATCCACGTCCTGCAGTGGGACCACTATAGACTCAAAATATGTGTCCCCACCAAAATCCATATGCTAGAATCCTAACCCCCAATGTGATGGTGTTAGGAGGTGGGGTCTCTGGGAGGTGATTAAGTCATGAGGGTGGAGGCTTCATGATGGGATTAGTGCCCTTATACAAGGGACCTTAGAGAGCCTCTCACCCCTTCCACCACATGAGGACACAGTGAGAAGATGGCCATCAGTGAACGAGGAAGACGGTCCTCACCGGACACCGAATCTGCCGGCACCTTGACCTTGGACTTGCAGTCTCCAGACCTTGAGCAGTAAACACTGTCATTTACAAGCTGCCCTGTCCAGGATATTCTGTTACAGCCATCTGAACAGACTACAGTCCAACCCCAATCTGCAAGTTACCGACCCATCTGTGCCTGAGCTTCTCTTAGGTCATGACAGAGGCACTTGCCTCACAAGCTGTGAGAATTGAACAGGGAGGTCCCTCCATATAAGTCCTAAGCAAGAGACCTACTACGCACCAGGCGCTGTGCTGAGTTTGTCTTTGTGACTCATCCAGATTCCATTTTACACTGAGAACTCTCCACCATGATGAAGCCTGAGGAAGTGCTCTGTTGATCCTTGTCTCCATATAGCCGGGTGCACAGTAGGCCTTCAGTAACCTCAGTGCCATCTGAGTGTGCAGGGCGGGTCATCTCACTCCAAATTCACTCAGGACCTCTGTGTCCAGCTCACCTAAGTCTCGTCGGGGCCCAAGCTCATTCAAGGGAGGCGTTGGTTGACTCCTGGAACGGGCTTAGAAATCGTAAATCGGGGTTCCTAGGGCTTGTTTCCTTGAGTCCACAGCTGGTCTAATTAATGCTGTCCATCGTAGGGGCTGAGAGCCTTTGCAGACAGTGGGGCTGTGAGCGCCTTGAAGGAATGACTTGGCCTTCTCACGTTGTGTTTGTGTGGGTTTGCTGCCCCTAGAACCTTCCAGCAGGAGGCTTGGACCCATCAACATGATTATTAATTAGATTGAGTTTCATCCACAGGTGGGAGGAGAGGGTGTGAGGGCGTAGGGACAGCACAAGCAGGGTGACGGCCGCCCAGGGTCACATCAGAGCTGCAGGCCGACCCCAGAGTTTCCACTCACCTCTGCCACCTGCTGTGATGCCATGAGGAGGCCACAGCGAGAGGTGCGGGCTGTGTGCGCTGATCTCTGCATACAGCCTCTGTCCTGCCTCCGCAGCTAAGCCTGAACCCACGGGCTGGTGGTACTCATGGCATCCCTCTGGCCAGTCTTCCTTCTCCTCCCTTACTGCCCAATGAATGCCCAGGTCCCTCAAGATTCAGGCCTCAGGCTCTACTCTTCTCTTGGGACAGGCTGCCCCCAGTAACACCCTGAACCCAGGCTTCAGTTACACAACGAATATTGACCACTAGGCCTCCAGCTAGTAAGGAGCAAAGGCTCTTTACTTAGGGCCTGTCACAGCAAGGGGACAGCCGGCACCCCCTGTGTTTGGCAGAGACTCAAAGGCAGATGTGGAGTAGGGGAGCTTCGGGGAGGAAAAAGGGAAGGTTGTGGGTGTGTCCTGATGGGGGCTGTCAGCCTGGGAAAGCTGGAGGTGGCCGAGGAAACAAGAGCTTCCCATGTGATGGGTGAGAGAGGAGTTGGCTTTCTCTGTCTGGTGCTGAGCTGGAAGGAGGAGCAAAGATTAGGGAAGTGATCGATCGAGTCCTGGCCGTTTGGGTCTGATTGCGCAGAGGTTGTGGTGGGCTTCCTGGGCTGGTTGCTGCAGGTTTGGGGTCAGAGATCAGAGCTCTAGTTCACACACGGTCTGGCCATTGGCTGCTTGTATATTCAGTCTCACTTCCCGCAGATTTGAATGTCTGCACGCGTGGGCTCCCAAGCTTCTATTGCCCCTCAGACGGCTCTGCTTGGACGCCCTCCAGGTGCCTTACACTGAGAACTCTCCACCAGCTTTCCCGACTCTACCCCCTTACCCCTTGTCCCAATCTCAGTAACAGGTCCTGTGTCCATCACTGCCCAAGGCAGACATTCTGCTCTCCCATCCCTCCTACTTTTCCCAACCAAGCCCTTTAACCCCAGACCCTGCTGAGCCACCCTCCCGCATTCTCCCAAATCCACCCAAGCTCAGTGCCTTCACCATTACCCAGGAAACTCACATCACCTCCCTCCTGGACTTCCCTGCCCCAGTCTGGCTTCCCCAAGCCTGATTTCCAAGTGCAGGTAGGGCATCACCCGAAGTACAAACCTGACCATGTTATTGCCCTGCCCCTCCCCCACTTAGTACAGCAGCACCTCCCACTGGCCCCTCACTCTGGGCTCAGGAACCAGGAACTTCACCCGCATGAGGAGGGATGTAGGCGTGGGAGAGGGAGAAGTGGTTCCGAGACGTTCTCCTTCCCCACCTGTCTAGATGTGGGTGATGTGAACAAAGACTCCTGCTTCTCCAATTAGAAAGTCACCCTCTGGGATCCCTCCCTCCACCACGAGGGCCCCCCCGCCCCCTGCTCTGCTCTCAGATTACTTAGGAGGCTGCATTACAGTGGCCTCGTTGGAAGCCTGTCTCCGGAGTTAGGCTGTGAACTCCCTGCTCTGGGACCCCAGGGACGTTCTGGTCACCATGGAAACCTAGGCACCCAGCATGGAGTCTGCACAGGTAACCATAGTGGGTGATTAATAGTCATTTGTTGAAGGAATGAAGCCAGTTTCCACCCCTAAACACCTGTTAGGATTACACCCAGCACTGGGTGAAATGCATTTAGTGCACTGGGCACGTAGCCATCAACTGGTGAGGGCCTGGCACCATGAACACGACTCCCTATGTTGTGAGCGGCCCACCCAGCCATGGCCACATGCCTGTTGTCCTTAAACAGAGCCAGGAGCAGCCCCTGGTGAGCCAGCAAGGATTGTGTCCCAGAGGAAGGAAGGGCAGTCTGGTGGAGAGGAGAGCACCACATGAGGCGCCTGACACCTGCCGTCTGGTCCTGGCAGATCAACTCCAAAGAGAGGGCGGCCGTTTGCCCTACAGATGGGTGGGGAGGCTGGAACAAGTGTTGCAGAATGTCAAACACTCTGCTGACCCTTATGTGTGGGTTGGGTGCACATCATCCCCTTCTGGGTTTAGATGTTACCATTGTTTCCGTTTGTTTATTGCACTGAAATTCATATAAAGTGGAATTAACCATTTTTGAGTGAACAATTCTAGTTTCAGTGGAACAGTTTCACGTAGCACTTTCATGAGGTTGTGCAACCACCACCTCTATCCAGTCTCCAAACCTTTCATCCCCCCGAAGAAACCAGTTCCTGTTAGTGATCTCTCCCCATTCCCCTCTCCCCCAGCCTCTGGCAGCCACTAATCTCATTTCTGTCTGTAAGACTTCATGGAAATGGAGTCATTCAATGCATGGCCTTTTGTGACTGGTCTCCGTTCTTGCAGAGACCCTACTGTCCCTATGTGAGCAAGTGAAAGAGAGCGGGGTGATCTGTGTTCCATCTTCCTTTCCCTTGGCTACAGTGTGTTCCCTCATTTTTTTGGCACCTTGGGCATCAGACAGCATTTAAATAAAAGGCCACCCTGCCTTAAAAGGGTGCTCCTGACCCCTCCTTCTCCCATCTCTCCTTTCTCAGCCAAGGAAGATGAAACTGTGAGTGCAGTGACTTGCCCAAGGTCACCTGATTCTCTAACAGCAGAACTGGGGCTGATTTTCCGAGCATGTCTTGATCTCCAACTTGATGTCAGACACTGCACTTGGTGTCTTCATCAATTATCTCTTTTGGAACCTGCTCTTGGGGTTCTGTGCAGGTCCCTGTCCACAGCTAGGCTGCTCCATAGTCTGTCTTTAAGCCCTGACAATGGAACCAAGGGTGATTTCTTGCCAGTGTGTCAGTCCTGGGCTAGTCTATAGATGGCTCCAGGAAATTAGCATAAATTTCCTGTGGTTCCAAGAAAGAAACTGAACCCCTGTAACAACTGCAGTTATCCATCAATTGTCCACCACTCTTTCATTGGTAATGACTGTGGGAACACAAGTCCCAACTTTGAGAACACAAGTTTGAAGGTAGGTTCCATCCATTTAACGTGTAATTTGCTGTTAGAGTTATTGCTGTAATGGACATTATTGGGAGGTGGTGAGAGCCCCATTCACTGGAGGCATCCAAATAGAGATTGAAGGGCCACCTGCCAGGTATGCTGTACTGGAGGAAGAAAAGGGGTTATACCTGGATGCCCTCTGAGGAGGGCATTATTATAATCCATGTTTTGCAAGTGAGGAAACTGAGCACGAAGGTTCAGGGACTTATCCAAGGTCCTATATTTTGTACAGGGCAGAACGGAGATTCAAATCTTTCAGTTTCCAGAACCTGCGTCCTTCACTGATTGCTGTATTTCCACCAAAGATCAAAATTATAATTTCACATACTGTTTTGAAATCTGCTTTTTCATTTAATAAATGTATCATGAATATTTTTCCATGTATTTGAATATTCTTCAACAGCATAATTTTTAAAAGCTACATAGTATTCCATCATATGGGTGTAGTATAATTTATTTTACCCAGCCCATATTCTTCAACATTTAGGTTGTTTTCAATTTTTGAGAAGTTGTAAATATGACTTGGATAGATGTCCCGGGAGATAAATCTCTTTGCTTTCCCATGGTTATTTCCTTCTCATAAAATCTCGAAAGCAAAGTTCCTGGGTCAAAGAGTATATCATTTTAAACTATACACATATTTATTAGGCTTACTCTGAATTTCTTATGATTAAGACTATTTTTAAAACCTGCAAGAATTAATGTGTCAAACTAGCATTTACTGAGCCTGATGTAATGACAAATTAGGCTTCTGTTTGCACTTGACTTCTAAAAGCAAATGGAATCAGCAGTGATTAGGAGAATATACCAGTGGCTAAGGGACAAGAATGTCAATACAAGCCCAATTATTGTCATTGCTGATGGTTGATAGGTATTACCTGAGATGGAGAATAAGATTATGATGATGGTGGTGGTGGTGATGGTGGTGATGGTGATGATGATGATGATAGTGATGGTGATGATGATGGTGATGATGGTGATGGTGATGATGGTGATGATGATGATGATAGTGATGGTGATGATGATGGTGATGATGGTGATGGTGATGATGGTGATGATGGTGATGATGGTGATGATGATGGTGATGATAGTGATGGTGATGATGGTGATGATATTGATGGTGATGATGATGGTGATGATGGTGATGATGATGGTGATGGTCATGATGGTGATGGTGATGGTGGTGATGGTGATGATGATGGTGATGATGGTGATGGTGATGGTGATGATGATGATGATGGTGATGGTGATGGTCATGATGTGATGGTGATGATGATGGTCATGATGGTGATGGTCATGATGGTGATGATGATGGTGATGATGGTGATGGTCATGATGGTGGTGATGGTAATGGTGATGATGGTGATGATATTCATGGTGATAAAAATAATAATAATAAAACCACCTCAAGAGGTTTTAGCAAATGCCAACCTTTTATACTCAAAGCTTTATATGCATGACTCATTTAATCCTCCCAGAAAACCTATGGGGTCCAAGATTGTCACCTTTGGCAGAGGTAGCTAGTTTTCCCTCAGCATCTATTTCCCCGTTTTCCTTTTAGCAATAGAACTCTGCTGTGATATTGTGATTTGTAATAAGAAATATATACTTAATCTTCATCCCAGTCCCTGGCACAGAGCTCTTGAAATCCTGGGAATTTCCTAAGTCATAAGCCCAATAAAGGTGTCTTTTGTTATGTTAATGAGGTGACTTTTGGACTGCACCTAAGGAAGGGGGCTGGTTACGGGGGAACCAATCTTAAGTAGAGAGATGGAACTTTCAGTCCCACCCCTGACCTCCCAGGAGGGGTGAGGGACTGGAGGTCGAATTGATTGCCAATAGCCAGTAATGTAATCAATCATGCTTGCATAATGAAGTCTCCATAAAAAGCCAGAGGCCTGGTTTAAGGAGCCTTTGTGTTGGTGAGCCGGGAGGGTGGTGCCTCCCAGTTCCACGGGGACAGAAGCTCCTGCTTTAGGGACTGTTCTCCACCCCTGCCCTACAAGCTTCCATGTGGCTGTTCATCTGTCTTCTTTATAATAAACTTGTAAATGTATGTAAATATTTCTTGGAGTTCTGTGAGCTACCCAAACAAATTAATTGAACCCCAAGAAGGGTCATGGGGACCTCCAGTTTATAGCCAGTTGGTCAACTTGGACATATGATTGGCAGTGGGGGCGTCTTGGGGGACTGTGCCCGTCATCTGTGGGATCTGACGCCATCTCCAGGTGGATAATGTCAGAATTGAATTAAATTTGTAGGACACCCAGTTGGTGTCTGCTGGAAATGGAGATTTGCTTGGTGACACACACTGGAGCAGCATGCCCTGAGTTTTAACAGGATGCCCTACTGCCTGGCAAGAGGCTCTATTCCCAGCCTCCCTTACAGCTGGACTTGGCCACTGGACGAAATTGTCACCATGGGAAAGTGACCAGCAGTCAGGAAGGCAAATCCACGGCATTTGCTTTAAAGGAAGTTGCTTGCCCTCTTCTTGCTTCCTCCCTTCCTCTTCCCATTGGCTGGATCATGATGAGTGGATGGTGGGGAAGCTTCAGCCACGCAGGGGACAATTCCCAAGGGATTATTGAGAACGAGGATGAAGAGACCCCAATCCCTGAATAAGCTTCTGGAACAAGGCTGCCTAACTATGATGGCTAGGTGAGAAAAAAGCAGACATTTATTTTGTTGAAGCCATTGCAGTTTGGGGTCTGCTTGTTGGAATAGCTGAACCCATTTTAAAGATGAAATAACTGAGGCTTGGCCAAGAACCCACAGCTAATAAGGTCTGGGACAGGGATTAAGCCGAAACAGTCAGACTTCAGAGTCTGCCCTCTTGGGGTTTCCTTAAACGAAGGCCCTAAACCCTCTAATAGAAACGAGTCATGCCTCCCAGAGAAATTAGTGAAAGAATGGGTCAGAGTCTAACCATTTTAGAACAATTATTCTGGAAATATCAGTGAAACCTTCCTGGGAAATAGAAGCACAGTCAGATGGTTTGACAGAAAGAAAAAGGACAAGACTTGTAGTCAGTGTGAGTTCTGGTGGCACTACCTACTTGGGGACATTATTGAGTTCCTCAGAACATCCTGAGTTTCCTCTTCTTTAAAAAAGGTGACAATGACACCAGTTCATAACTCTGAAGATTAAGTAAAATAATGTGGCTAAAAGGTTTATAACAAAAGCTGACCTAGAGAAATAATTCAATAAATGGTGCTTTTCTTTTCACAAGTACGACTTTTCCATCAAACGAGCTGCCTGTCCCTGGGTGCTCCCCAGGAAACAAACCCACTTCCTGCACCTACCAAGGGCGGGTCTTGGAGACTGGTGCCCTGACCCCAACAGCCCTGCACTTGAGAAGAGTTGAGGTCCTAGCTGCCCAAGAGGCATGATTCTCAGGGTGGGAATCACGGAGCTCCTGCTCGAGGTTCTTTCTCCAAGCCCTGGACACAGCCGGTCAGAGATGGGCAGAGCTCATGAACCAGGGCTGTGTTGCCTGCCTGCAGCTTTCACCCTCTGAGAGAGGTTCCACTGCCCTTGAATTCCCATCTCATCCCACCAGTCCTCAGACCCAGCAGGAAATAAAGAGGGTGCACTGTCAAGGCCCCACCAGCCAGCCTGGTCCAGACTCATCCTTGGGTCCTATGCCCTCAGGATACTCAGACACACTCAGGAATTAGATGCGGAGTGATGAGGGGTGAAGGGGAGAGGAGAAGGCCAGGGAGGAGGCCATCCTCTTGCCTTGTCACTATTTATTATCTGGTATAAAACAGGAAATGTACACTCTGCTAGCAGTTCGATTTAATTAAATGCTTAAGAAAAATGAAACTGAGGACAGGACAGTTTAAAGAACAATTTTGGAGATGACTGGGTGGCAGGAATTACCTTTAGCCATTCATCAGGCAACCTGGATGCAGGGGCAGGGGCTGCATGCCCCGGGGAGTGAGGGGGGGCAGGCAAAGCTGGCCCAGCTGAGCCCAGGCCAGGTGGCTCTCAGGATGTGTAGGAGGGGAACCAGACGTCGGTAAGCTCGAAGGCGTGTTCCCAGGGAGGGCAGAACATTCCAGAGGGCAGGGACAGATGTCAGACAGTCCTTTGCTGAGAGCTAACCCTGAGTCAGCTGCCCCGAAGGAGGAAGGACCTGGTGGGAGGGGGCTGTGAGCGTGGGGCCCAGGGCAGTGGGTGCAGCTGGGCGGGCTGACCCACAAGGGTTTGCGAAGTTGCTTGAGACCTGGAAAAAGGTGAATGGCTCCAAAATGTGCCAAGAAAACTGTACAGTCCATATGAACGATACTTTAAAAGCCAAAATTGAATATTTTCCCCCCAGAAAATGTGCAAAGCAAACTGTGGCAGGGATGAATTGAGAGGTGACGGGGGACCGCACATCTGATGTCTCACCTTGGACCTGGAGGGAGAAGTAGGGCTCCAGGCTGGAAGCGGCTCTGGGCTCCAGTCAAGAGATTTGGCTCCTGACGTTTGTTCAGTAAGAGTCGTAGTGAAATAATTCAATATTTCGGACTCACAGCATCCTCATCTGCAGAATGAGGGTGGTGAAGATGGCGAGGATGTTTACGAGCTGAAATGGGCAGACTTGAATTCTGTGTAAGGTCCATGGGGCCCCAGAGCCCTCAGAGCTGCACCCAGGCATCTCTGCCCACAGGGACTTTCCAGTTTCCCTCCCATCTCCTCCTGGACGCCTTCTGAAAACGATGTCCTTTGATGGTTGGGGCACCCCCAAACCCAAATGTAAAAGGACAGATGGTCCACTAGGGGCTTCATCAAGTACCTTCCATGGCCACGACATGAAAATAAAACATCAGCTGGAGAGAAAGTCTGGTTCTTGTTCCATTAGGAAGGTGAGACCCAAGAAACAGCTACTGAAGGGCCGCAGAAAGAAAGCAGAGGTGGCCACTCCAGGGAGGGGTGCGGGGGCCACTGGTCAGGCTGCAGGCGAGGGCAGGACAGCGTCTGCAGCCTGGAGGGGCTCCCGACTAAACAAACATTGTCAGGACAGCCTAGGACAGCCTTGCATGAATCTGGGAGGAAGAAAGTTCCTCCCGCCCGCCTGAGTTGGCTTCATCATCCTCACGTCATCATCCGTTGACCCCTTCCTGATGAGGGCTGATGGCGAAGCTGTTGCCCGCGCTCCCAGGACAGCCCACAGTCCAGGGATTAGTGTCCAGGGCCCCAGGGACCTGACCATGCAGCTCCCCGCTCTCACCAGATGTGCCCCCTCCCCACCCGCTAGTCCCCTATCAGGTGGACCAGCCTCACCCCACTCACTCCTCAACCTAGAAGATTTCACTTCCCCATCAGCTCACAAAATTATTTAAATAAGCCACTCGCATCCTGCTGGTTCCCTCTGCTCCCGAGTGCATCCCCGAGGGTCCCTGTGTAAGGCAGGGTCCTCTCTCTCAGGCCACAAAGACCTGTGACCATCTCATCTGTCCAGTGTCCGGCATCTCCTACTCTTTTGGGGAGGGAATTCATCCCTCATCAATGGGGTGAACAGGAGGTGATCAGAACAAGTGCTTGGGAGGAAAGTCTGCAGAGGGGAATAAAAACACACTGATAGTGAGGTGACTCCCCTGCCCTGCTTTCTCCAAGGACAGGGAACAAGAAAGGTGGAGGGAACCGAGGTTTCCCCACTGAGTGAGTCCAGGATCCCTCACCCCCTGCATTGTCAAGGTCTGGTCTGGCTTCTCTTTCCCTGAGGTTTTGAGGGCAGAGACTGGGTTCTGCATCCTCACTCCTAGCACGGGGTCTGGTCAGGACTGTTTGCTGAATTAGCAAAATAACGTGACTGGGGAGGAGTTGTCTGACCCCAATCCAAGTGCCGGTGGATTACACCCATGACTCTGGTCTCTGGGAGAAGTTTGACATCACTGAAAAAAAATAACAACAATAGAAAAGGCCAGAAGGGTTTTTTCCCCCAGCTCATTGTTATGTTTTGCAAACACACACACACACACACACACACACACACACACACACAGTAAAAATAATTGAATATACTCTATGCCCCTGGGAGCACAGCCTACACAGAGGAAGGGGAGACGGGAGTTTGGTTACTTAAGTGCTGTGGGCTCCAAGGTGAGGAGACAAGTTGGTCACGTGGGCAGGGAAGAGGGTCTCCATGCCTCAGTCCTTGGACTCAGGCTGCCTGAAACAACAGCTGAGGTGGGGGCAGGAGGCATCTTTCAGGAGAGCAGGCTTAGGTTTCCTGCTCAGCAACAGCCTACTGTTCCCTTCTAAAAGCAAGGAACATATGGAAGGAAAACAGGGAAAAATACCCGAGCTTCATTGTTCTCACCTTCGGGGCAAAGGAAAGATGCAGGGTGGTTCGTGACCTAACACAGCTTGGGAATTTCATGTGAATCTCTTGCCTGGTTGTTGACGAGGCACCATTACCAACATGGACTATTTTGATGATAGAATCTAAACAGTGCCTGTCTTTGAGCACATTCAGAATAAAATCAACCAGCAATTCCGCTCGTACGGATCTGCCCAAGAGAAATGAAGACGTACAGCCATGCAGAAACGTGTGTAAATGTTCACAGCAGTGTTATTCAAGATCGCCCAAAGGAGAAAACAGACCAAATGTCCATCAGCGAGGGAATGGATAAACAAAGTGTGATATATATATACCGTGGAATAATATTCAGACAAAGAAAGGAATTTTGATACATGCTGCAACAGGGATGGACCTTAAAAACATTATGCTGAGCGCAAGAAACCAGGCACAAAGACCACATGGTACAGGATTCCATTTATACAAAACGTCAAGAACAGGCAAATCTATGCAGATGGAACAGAGATGAGTGGTTGCCCATGGCTAGATGGGGTGTGGAGCATCTGGGAGTGAGAGTTCAGGGGTGCAGTGTTTCTTTTGGAGGTGATGAAAATGTTCTAAAATGGATGGTGGGGATGGTTGCCCCGCTCTGTGAATGTACTAAACATCATTAATTGTGCATTTTAAATGGTGAATTGTATGGTGTGGGAGCATTAGTTCAATAAAATGCTTAAAATTTAAAAAGAGAGAAGGAAATCAAGGTCTCCCAAATTCCCTGTTGCGTCTCCACATCCCCAGTCATGTGCTGGGAAGGACAGGGGTCCTGTTTTTCCGAGGTGGCTGGTGCCCCGTATATGGTCACTTCCCCCCACCCCGCTGCCTGCTCGACATCCACCTTCCCGTTCTTGCTGATTAATGGCCCGTGATCTGCCCGGGGTGGTCACATACCCAGGCATGCGCACTCCTGTGCTACAGACCCTCTGGCAGACCTTGGTCCAGGTGACTCCTTCTGGCCGATGAGCTGCAGAAAGAAGCTGCTGGTGTGCAGGTGGGTCCTTTCCCAAGTGAGGAGACCCCAATATGGAGAAGGGCACGGCTCTTCTGCTTTAAAAAAAATTATTATTATTATTTATTTTATTGAAATATAATTGATTTACAATGTTGTGTTAATTTCTGCTGTACAGCAAAGTGATTCAGTTGTACATATATACATTCTTTTTCATATTCTTTTCCATTGTGGTTTATCACAGGATATTGAATATAGCTCCCTGTGCTATACAGTAGGATCTTGTTGTTTATCCATATATATATATAATGTTTTGCATCTGCTAATCCCAAACTCCCATTCCATCCCTCCCCCAGCCCCTCTCTCCCTTGGCAGCCACAAGTCTATTCTCTATGTCTGTGAGTCTGTTTCTGTTTTGTAGATGAGTTCATTTATGTTATATTTTAGATTCCACATATAAGTGATATGGTATAGTATTTTTTTCTTTCCGACTTACCTCACCTAGTATGATGATATCTAGGTCCATCCATGTTGCTGCAAATGGCATGATTTCATTCTTTTTATGGCTGAGTAGTATTCCATTGTATATATGTACCACATCTTTATCTATCCCTCTGTCAATGGACACTTAGGTTGCTTCCATGTCTTGGCTATTGTAAATAGTGCTGCAATGAACATTGGGGTGCGTGTGTATTTTCAAATTATAGTTTGGTCTGGACATATGCCCAGGAGTGGGATTGCAGGATTATATGGCAACTCTATTTTTAATTTTTTGAGGAAACTCCATACTGTTTTCCATGGCGACTGCACCAATTTACATTTCCACCAACAGTGCAGGAGGGCTCCCTGTTCTCCACACCCTCTCCAGCACTTATTATTTGTAGACGTTTTGATGATGGTCATTCTGACGGGTGTGAGGTGGTGCCTCATTGTGGTTTCGATTGGCACTTCTCTAATAATTAACAATGATGAGCATCTTTTCAGGTGCCTGTTGGCCATCTGTGTGTCTTCTTTGGAGAAATGTCTTAAAATTATTTTTAATTGAATCAATGCGACATGTAACATTGTGTAAGGTGCACAACATGTTATTTTACTATATTTACATACTGTAATATGATTGCCAATATAGCAAGATTTATCGTGTTACATGATTACAGTACAATATTATTGTTTGTAGCTATTATACTGTGTGCTAGATCTCTATGGCTTTTTTTTATTACACATTACAAGTTTGTGCCCTTAAACAACATCAGTCTTATCAACCACCCTCCCGCATCCCCCATCCTGTGGTGACCACCATTGCACTCTCTGTTTTTTTGGGGGTTTTTTTACAGGTTTGCCTTTTTTAGATTCGGCATATAAGTGATATCATATGTGTTTGTCTTTCCTTGTCTGACTAATCTCACTCAGCATAACATGCTCAAGTCCCAAGTCCATCCACATTGTGGAAAGATTTGCTCCTTTCTAATGGCTGAATAATATTCCATTGTGTATACATACTACATCTTTTTTATCCATTCATCCGTTGATGGGCCTTTGTGTTGTTTCCATACCTTGGCTATTGTGAATAAACATGGGAGTGCAGATAGGTCATCAAAATCCTGTTTTTATTTCTTTGAGTATATAGTGGGAAATGCGATTGCTGTATTGGATAGTGGATCTATTTATAATGTTTTGAGGAACCTCCATACTGTTCTACATAGTGGTTGGACCAATGTACATTCCCACCAACAGTGCAGGAGGGTTCCCTTTTCTCCACATCCTACCAGCACCTGCTCTCTCTTGTCTTCTTGACAATGGCCATCCTGACAGGTGTGAGGTAATGACTCACTGTGGTTTGGATTTGCATTCCCCTGATGGCTGATGATGTTAAGCATCTTGTCATGTGTCTCTTGGCCATTTTGATGTGCTCTTCTGCTTTTTTTTTCTGCACAAAATGTGGACCCAATGCTGACTTTCTTCCCACTGCCCATGACTGAAATAATTCAAATGCTAACCCATCCACTCTGTGTTTGTAGAGGTGGGTTCCTCATGGTGAGTTGAAGGGAGGTTTCTGGAAGCCAGGAACACTGGTTCTCTGCTCAGACCCCAACACCCCTCCACACAGGGTCCTTGATGAGGAGACAAGCATTT
This sequence comes from Globicephala melas, assembly GCF_963455315.2. Lineage (NCBI taxonomy): Eukaryota > Metazoa > Chordata > Mammalia > Artiodactyla > Delphinidae > Globicephala > Globicephala melas. The sequence continues at coordinate 185,101,403 of NC_083314.1, read as the reverse complement.
GTGAGGACAATGGCCTAGGACAGCACAGAGGATGGGTCCCATCTGTCACTCTGCACGCCTAGGCCTGGCCTTAGAGAGCCCCTCCCCTACTCCTCTCAACACCCCCCTAACCTGTTCTGTCTGTGGTGCCAAATAGAGGGAAGCAGTAGAGGAGTGCTGGGTAACAGACCACAGAGCCGCTGGGGAAAGAACGTGAGCGGCATGGCTGGTGTCGTGCTTTGGCTGCCCGGGGCAGTGAGCAGAGAAAGACAGACTGGCCCAACTCCTGACTCCCAGGGGAAGGGGGAGATCAGAGAGCCCCACCAGAGGGCTCCCTTTCAATGCATGCTGAGTCCATCTCCAGGAACGGCCCTTCCCTGGAAACCCTGGCCAGGGACCCCCATCTGGGAGGGTTTTGGAGGAAGGCATCTCAGCTTTCTTCCCAATTCCCTCCCTGGAAGAGATGCTGCAGAGACCTCAGTGGGCCGACAATGCTGGCATCCCTCCTGGACCTGTCTCATCACTGTGAAAGGAGACTTGAGGATGAGGAGTCTTAGATCCCAGCCCCTTCTGGGCTGCATCCCTGCCCTAGGGTCTTGGGTAGCATCAGGGCCCAGAGTGAATGACTCAAACCGAAGTGACAGGCATTCTCCCTGGGGCAGAGATCTAAGGTTGCAGCTCGTGGTCCTTCCTCTGTGTTAATATCTGCAGCTCACCAGGCTTTGGTGGTCTCAGGTGATGCCCAGGATGTGGTCAAGAGTAGAGAGGTGTGTCTTTGGGAGTTGGTGCTTTGCTTGAATTTGCAATGACATTAGAAACCCATAGGAGGAAGATTCCTTTTCCCCCTACATTGATGTCCTAACCCCCAGAAGCTTAGAATGTGCTGTATTTGGGGATAGGGCTTTTAAAGATGGAATTAAGTTAAAAAAGGTCATGAGGGTGGGTCCTAATCCAATAAGATGTTGTATCTTTATAAGAAGGGAAGATCAGTACACAGACACACACACAGGGATGACCACGTGAGGACACAAGGAGAAGATGGCCGTCTACACCTCTCTACACTGAGAAGAGAGGCCTCAGGAGAAACCAGCCCTGCAGACACCCTGATCTCGGATCCCAGCCTCCAGGACTGGGAGAGAATAAATACTGTTGTTTAAGCTGCCTGGTCTCTGGTGCTTTGCTCTGGTTCCCGAGCTGATTAATGCAGGGTGTAGACAGAGGCTCTAAGACTCTGAAGGTAAAGTGAATACACCCCACAGAGGTAGAGGTGCCCATGAACTTGGGGCTCTGACAGGGAACTCAGAGGGGAGGGGGTGCAGAGAAATAGGACTCGAGTCACCACCTCCGTCTGGGAGCACACAGCACCATCCAGGGCCATTCACTTTGCTTCCTGTAGGTCTAGGAAATTTGGAATCACTTGTCAGAGTCCCACAGACCAGCCCCAGTGTTTGCATTTTGACTGATATCTGATGATTGAGATGAATGTGGCAGCACACCTGAGCCCAGATCCTGGAGGCCCCGATGGAATTGTTGAGTCCCAAATCTATGGACAATCTAGGGGAGGGGGAGGGGCAAAGTAGAGAGATTGACCATCAATCGTTTGGGGCACAGGGGGTGGAGGGGTTACAGTATTGATCTACAAATATCATTACATTAATTTGTGACATGGTTTTCAACTCCATCAAAGAGCTGGCGGAAGGAGGGGAGAAAATAAAGAAGAGAAATTGTGGGACACAGACCAAATCTGCTTTCATGACACCATGTTTCTGATTATAAACATAATAGACAATTACTTCAGAAAACTTGGGAAATCCTGTGAGCATCAGGGGTGGAGGTCAAGCTTCTCATAACCCACCGGAGACACCGACGTGGTGCTGGGTGTGATATTCAGTAGAGACGGTTCGTGTACGTTCTTGTCACTAAAAATCTCTATCTTGATACAAAAATTCCTCCCCACACCGTGTCTGCAGCTACACAATGATGCACACTGTGAATGAGCCACACTCAACGTTTCCTCTATTTATAGGATCAAGGTTGCTCCTTATTTTATGTAACCGTGCCATCCACGGGTTTATGCTCGAAACTGTATTTGTGTCTCTGATCGTTTCAGCAGGCGAGTTCCCAGCATGGGGTTCGCTGAGAGATGAACAGTCTGGGACTCTGGACTCAGGGTCAGATCACTTATCACTTAGCAGAAAGGAGAGTGGAATTGCCTCCAGCCACACAGGGGAGACCAGTCCTGCTGAGACTCAGAGCACTCATTTCTGAAACCCGAGCAAAATGAAGTAAACGTTGCTTTGGTTAATTCACGATGGCTCCTAAAACAATTATTAATGTCTGTAATGTTATGAAGAGCCAGGGTTAGGAATCTCATCACTACACCTCAGCTGGGCATAACGACCTCTGCAGGTCATGGGAAGGAAGCGATCTGCCGCCTGGTCTTCCTCCTGGCTGGTCACCCCTATGCCTGCCATTTGAGCCCCTCAGCTCCCACCTGGACACAGCTCCTTTACCCACTGGTCCCTGATTTGCTTGAGCAAAGGTGTAGTACGTGGCCCTCCTGCACAGTGTGTCCACGGCCCCACAGTGGGTCACATAGTGGCATCGTGTGTGTGTCACCAATCGCTGCGGGCACCTCTGCTGGCTGTCCTGCTCTCGGCCATTCGTGACGTGGGCACAGGAGAAGGGAACAGAGCACCTGATTTCTGGTGAACTTCAGTATGAGTTTTCTAGGGATGCTGTAACAAAGTACCGTAAACTGAGAGCTTAAAGGACAGGAATTTATTCTCTCACAGTTCTGGAGGTCAGAAGACTGAAATCCAGGTGTGGGCAGGGCTGTGCTCCCTCCAAAGGCTCTAGGGGAGGACCCTTCCTGTCTCCTCCAGCTTCTGATGGCTGCAGGCATTCCCGGTGCTCCTCGGTTTGTAGATGTCACTCCAGTTTCTGCCTCTGTCATCACATGGGTATCTTCCCTGTGTGTGTGTCTTGTCTCTTCTTAGAAGGATCAGACGTTGAATTTGGGCTCACCCTAATCCTGTATGACCTCATCTTAACTTGACTGCATCTGCAAAGATTCCTATATCCAAATCAGGTCACATTCAGAGGTACTGGGAGTTAGGATTGTAAGCAGCCCCCAAACCTAACAGGTAATAGATTTCACCAAGCTATATTTTAATTTCATCTTTACACCAGGTGCCCCATGCTTCACTAACCTCCAGCCCTTGCATACCTTTCAAATCTTTTGATCACTCAATGCCTTGCCTAACCTGTTGATTCTTTTCTTAGATGAAAGAAGTATGGATGAAGAATAAGTAATTAATGGACGGCTAGACCTTTTCCCCAGCCTCCCCTTCAGTAATCCTATGAGCAAATGGCATGAACAAGATGGCATCTAAAGAAAGATCACAAGGAGTCGGCAAGACTGTCCGCAGTGAAAGACGATGAAGACTCTGGCCCCCTCCCCAGATAATTAACCGTGACTAGCTTCCCCTTTCTCCCTTTAAAAGCTCTCATGGTCAAGCAGAATCTTCGGAGTCTGTTCTTGGACACAAGTCCACCTTCTCCCCAGGTTGCTGGCTTCCTGATTAAAGCGAACTTTCCTTTTCCAACCAACACTTGTCTCTTGAGTATTGGCTTTTGAGCAGTGAGCAGCTGAACCTGAGTTCAGTAACAGAACTTCACCATAGCTTCTGGGGGACACAAGTCAACCCATAAAACCTGCCAGGCGACCTCACCAGCACTCTGGAGTAAGAACTCACCTTGCTCCACAGCCTAGATTTCCACTCAGCTCATATATTCTGGCTAGAAAATCACACCACTGGCATCTGGAGCACGGGAGCACGGCAGGAATTGGGGAAATCCATATTATTACTTTGCCAGACAGGCATGAGGCTTTGCCTATATTTGAATACAATTCCAGTTAGGCTACCACATGTCTTCGGGAAGGTCTCCTTGGGGAAGGTCCGTTCTAATGAGTAGATAAGAATGATGTGTAATAAACATATGAATTATGAGAATGTAATTGATGCTCTGGAAGGAAAGGGACTTCTTCCCCTTAATGTGGAGCTACATAAATCTTGTTCAGCACATTCACTGGTTTGGAGGGAGTTTGTCTTAGGCTATGCAAGGGAGCTCTCAGCCTTGGCCCTGCACGCATGAGCAGACATTACCAATCCGGCAGGTCCAGACTCCTGCATCGCAACAATTCCGGCCTAAAAGCTCCACTCTGTACATCCTCCCTCCCACCGAATCCATCCACAGAATTAATGAGGGGGCGTTTATCAGAGTAAGGATGGATGCCAGTCACCAGCCTCGGTGCAGAGAGAAGGAAGCTCTAAGGCTGTCCCCCACCTGCCCCCAAATACGAACAAACCTCACAGAGGATCCCCGTTTTACTTGGACTTCACTGCAGGCTGTTATCATCAGCAGCCTCACTTACACTGACTGCATTTGGGGAATCGAAGGCGTTACCTGCATGGGCCGTTGTCTTTTGTGAAACCAAGGATGCTCGGGCAGGCAGGCAGGTGGGCGTGGGGATGAGAATGGATGGTCCCAGGCCTGTCATTTCTCCTTGAACAGCCTCAGTTCCAGGTTGAGTGCAAGTTACCAAACATGCGTTGCTGCGGACGCTGGAGATTGAAGCCATTTGCAGCATGTTTAATTTACCTCCAGAGAGGCCAATTTATAATTCAAATATTGCTGCCCTAAATTACACACACGCTTTGAGCTGAGTGGAGATGGAGAGATTTGGGTCCTTTAAAGAAAACCCATAAAGCCCCCACTTCTCTCCCATTCTAGGGAGTTCTGCTCTCTTGAGCAACTTTTCAGCTCCCTGAGAATAGCATGTTTTGAGCAAAAACAGACAGTAAAACTAAAAGAAGAAAATTAAATATGAAAATTTAATTAAATCCCCCTTTGATCATTCTCTCTAGAACCAGCGCAGGGGCTGTTGCCATTCAGACACAAACAAGATAACCTCTCAGGCTAATTAGGATAAGGGACGGGCTTGGAGCAGGAGGGATGTCAATCTCGTGGCCACACACCCGTTCAGGTGGGCCACGGCGAGGAGAGTGACACCACAGGCTTTAGTTGTGCCATTTCTCTATTGTCCAGCGTCGTCCATCTATAAAGGGTCCTTTGCACTTCCTGGAAGGTCTCCCATTTCTTGGGCAGCTCCCCAGAGTGGGCCATGGGCTGTCTATGGGGCAAAAGGCCCAGGAGCTACACTGAGAGTTTTGGTCCTTATTTTCCAGGCCTGTGGGGGGAATGTTACCTTTTAAACCAGCTCCATACATCCCACTCTAGGCCCCTGCGTTCCTGCATTGTGACAAAAACACAAGTGAAAGAACAACGAGCGAGTCACATGGGACCCAGGAGCCTCATTGTCTGCTTAGGGACATGGACATGGCCCCTGCATGCTGCCCCCCAGCTTCTACCCTAAGACTGAGCCACTTTCTCAATTAGATGGAGCTCAGGCCAGTTTAGAGGGTGGATACATGTGCACACATGCATGTGCACACAGATACACATGCACGCACACACAGAGACACACATATGTATATGGAAACACATGCACACACACAAACACATGTACATACACAGACACACAAACACACAGCCACATATGCACACAGATACACATATGTATATGGAAACACATGCATGCTCAAACAGATGTGTACACATGTATCCACAGAGACATACACGGACACACAACCACACATGCATACGTACATACACACATATGCACACAGACACATACATAAAGATACACACACACACACACACACACACACACACACACACACACACACACGGAGGGATTCAGTGCCCACAGGGTATCTTTAGAAAAGTGCTACCCACATTTCTGGTTTGTGTGCTGCGATGAATTTAGAAGTCTGAAGTGAGCCCTACATTTTGGGAAATATGCTAACTTAACAAACTTTGCTTAGGAGCAAAAAGGCCCCCAAGGGGGAGATACAGGAGAACAAGAAAGCTGGGTTCAGGTTTAAGTGCAGGAGAACATCCCTGACTCAGGCTGCAGTGGTGCAGAATTGGTGATGGTATAATTTATGGGGTGATCAAAGTCTTTCCTGGAACGATTTAGGAGGAAGTGTTTTGCTAAGCAAACTATGTTGCTAAAGGATTTCAGGGACCTTGTTTAAAATATTAAGAGAATCAGTTGTTTCCCAGCGTTCCGGAAGCATCATTTGCATACAATTAATATGATATTACAAATTATTTTCAATGATTGCTTCAGGGCCTTGTGTCCCCTAACAATTTTATTGGACAACATTTTTGTTAGATTGGTTTAAAAGAAATTATGTAACTAGTTTTTTTTTAAAAAGTCTTGAAAATCTACTTTTTATCTAATCCCAATTGGCCTTCTTGCTTCGTGGACCCAAGGGAAGAGAAGTGGTCCAGTTTTCCCTCCCTGCTCCACCGCCCTGGAATCCGTGGCTTAAACATCAAAAATGTAACCCTCCTCCTGATTCTCTGAGCAGACTCAGCAGTTTGTTGGCTGGTTTGCCTGGGATCCTTGTGAGGGCGGGGCTCACTCCTGGGTCCCCTGGGGCCAGGCTCAGCTGGGACACGATTGCATGTGTCCTTTCACCCCAGGCTTCGTCCTGGCAGGTTGTGCTCAGGAAACATTTCAAGAGGGTGACGGTGGAAACTGCAAAGCACTTGAATGTCAAGGCCTCCATTACCAGTCCACTTGGCTGGGTCACGGAGTGTCCAGATAGCTGGTAAAACACTATTCCTGGTTGTGTCTGGGGGGGTGTTTCTGGATGAGGCCAGCATTTGGATTAGTGAACTGAGTAAAGCAGACGGCCCTCCCCGATGTGAGGGGCCTCGTCGGATCCACTGAGGACTTGAATAGAGCAAAAGTGGAGGGAGTTTGATTCTGTCTCTCTGCCTGATGGCTGAGCTGGGACCTGGGTCTCCAGCCCTTGGACTGGAACCACCGCACTGGGGCTCCTGCTTCTCAGGTCTCCAGGCTCAGACTAGAACTTGCACTGTTCGTTCTCCTGATTCTCTGGTTTTCAGACGCGGACTGGACTTAAGCGTCAGCTCTCTGGTTCTTGGGCTTCTGAAATTGGACTGGAAATACACCACCGGCTTTCTTGGGTCTCCAGCTTGTAGATGACAGAATTAGGACTTCTCAGCCTCCACAATCATGTAAGCCAATTCCTCATAACACATCTCTTTGTGTCTATCTCTCTACCCACCTACCTGTCTCCTGTTGCTTCTGTTTCTTTGGAGAGCTCTGGCTAATACGGCCCCTAAACTCATGCCTGTTATTTCCACCGCATTCCATTGGGTAAAGAAAGTCACAAGCCCCCTCCTCCCACTGACCCCCAACCCAATTCAAGGGGAGGGAAAATAGACTCCAACTTTTTTTTTTATTTTAAAATTAAAAGTTTATTTTATTCTATTTTTTGGTTATTTATCATTTTTTAAAACTATTTTATTCAAGTACAGTTGATTTACAATGTTGAGTTAATTTCTGTCATACAAAAAAGTGATTCAGTTATACATATATATACACATTCTTTTTCATGTTCTTTTCCATTATGGTTTATCACAGGTTATTGAATATAGTTCCCTGCGCTATACAGTAGGACCTTGTTGTTTATTCCTCCTGCATATAATAGTTTGCATGTGCTGATCCCAAACTCCCAATCCGTCCCTCCCCCACCCCCTGCCCCCTTGGCAATAAGTCTGTTCTTCATGAAAGAGAGTCCAACCCTTGGAGGAGTGGCAAAGAATTTGTGGTCTTATTTCATCTACTACAAAATATTACTAAAGATTGTTGATTTCTGGGGGGCAGGGAGTGTAAGAGAATCAGGTGTTCATTTCCTTTCTCTGGAAGGTAGAAAAGATATTAAAGGAACTTTGCCGGGTATATCTTCAAGAGCGGCACAGAGAAGAGAGTCTGGATAAGTTCCCCTAGTAAGCCAGAATGTGAAGATTTGAAACAAAGATTCAAATGAAATCATTTAAAGGAAAACATTAGGGCTTTCTGCATGAAAGGACCCTACATGTCAATTCTTACCCCAAATTCCCTCTCCGAATAGTGTCAAGTGAGCACAGAGGACGGATACTCTGAGTATTTTGTGACATTATTCTTAGCCACACACTTGGAACTGTCCCCCTGACATTCCTTCCTGAGTCACTGATCGCCATGAAAGTTTGCTAAGACCCTAAGTGGGCTCAGACACTGCGTTAGTTTGCCGCAACAAAGTGCCACATACGGGTGGCTTAAACAGTCGGAATTTGTTTTCTCACAGTCACAGAGGCTGGAACTCCTAGATCCAGGTGTGGGCAGAGTTGGTTCCTCCTGAGGCCTCTCTCCTTGGTGTGTGGAGGGCTGCCTTCTCCCTGTATCCTCAAATAGTAGTCCCTTTGGGTGTGACTGCATCCTGATCTCCTCTTCCTATAAGGACATCGGTCAGATTGGATTAAGGCCCAACTACATGACCTCATTTGAGCTTAATCATCTCTGTAAAGATCCTATCTCTAAACACGGCCACATTGTGAGGTCCTGGGGCTTTACCGTATGAATTTTGGGGGAAGGACGGGACACCATTTAGCTCACAACAGACACCACCGTCACCTTTGCTGGAAATAATAAATTAGTAAACATGGCATTTTTTCTTTCCTTAGAGTAGAAAGTATACTCCCAGTCTGGGGGCAGGCCCGTAGGCATGAGGCAGGTGGATTCACACCACGCCTAGTGTTGCCAATGTAGGCGCTGTAACAACAGCTAGGTTTCCGGTTGACAAGCAAAGGACTCCTACCTGCAATTTTTGGTTTGTACAAAAGTTGTTCTTTTTAAAATTTTAACTTCGGATGGCTTCATCAAAGGAACGACATTGACATGCATGCATTTAACTTGGAAAAACTTAAAAGAACTTTGTTAAATGTCAAAACGGCATGTACGAGCACCAAAGCTAACAAATGGAGGATTGTTTTCTCTTTTTCCTCTTGAATCTGGTGCTCGGCGCCTTCACTCACACACTTTCATCCTCCATCAATGACACCCCAGAACGGCAGAACCCTTTACAAACATTAATTAATTCTCCCAATCCTCCTGTGAAGTGTGTGTGGGGGTCATTCATTCCTCTCTTTTAAAGAAGAGACTTGAAGCCAAGAGGTTAAATGACTCACCCAGATGAAAGTCACCGGAGAGAGTTAGGAAATTGAGTTGGGTTCAAAATGGGGTCTGGAAAATTCATTATATGTTCTAAGAAGCACAAGACCTAGTCCAAAGTGAACTGTTCATTGAAGCAGTCAGGTAGAACAAACAGAGCTTATGAGATTTGGAGATAAAATGGATTTGGGGTCTGAATAATGGGAAGGAATCGAAAAGACAATCTAGTCAACAACCAGCCCCCACCTCTAAGGGCCATCTGGCTGGAAAAGACACAAACTTATTCCACTCATGATTTAGACACTCCATTCAAGGTGGTGATGCTGTCTGTGGTGTTGAAACGGAAAGAGGGGTGGGCAGATTTTTGAGAGTTCAGCGTAGGTTTGGTTCAGACCCCAGGTTCTCTGTGGATGAAGGGGGAGGATCTCACAAGAAGCACAGCTGCTTCCCCCATGCGGCTATGTATCACGTGACAACTGTAAAGCCTCTGCTTACGGTCCAAGCAGACTCCACCTCCACCTGAGGACTAGCCACGCCACATCCTCCTCCAGACAGAAGCCCTTCTGAGAGGCACCTGGATTCTCACACGGGAGCAAAAGCCTAACTCAAAGTGGCTTAAGGGAAAAAAAGTCAGTCCCGGCAGTGCTGGCTTCAAGACGTGGTGATAGCACCAGAACACTGGCCTAGCTCAGCTCGGCTTCGTTCTGTCCTGGCTCTCCTCTCAGACAAACTTTTCCCTTGTAGATGTCCAATGTCTGCTGCTTCTCCAGAGCTTTCTAGCCTTCTGCAGAGGCATTTTAGTACAAAAGTGAAGAGCAGGAGTACTGGCCCCAAACTGAAAACTGTGTGACTGTGGACAAGTCATTTGACCTCTCTGTGCCTCAGTTTCCTCATCAGTACCAGGGGATGATGAGACACTCTTCCTCATAGCATGGTTGGGAGCATTAAGTGAGTTCAGGTCCATACTTAGTGTGGTGGTTAGCTCTACTCTAGAGAGTACTCAGCTATCATCAGCTATTGTTGTCACTGTTGATGCCACTGGTTGATTCATCAGAACTAGAAGTGCACTGGCCAGTAAGAGATGGCAGGGATCAAAGGTGAAGCTCAAGTATTGTTCTGGCACGGAACGAACAGTATCAGCTTGACAGGGCTGAGGATGTGGGTCCCGAGGCAGGCTGTCTACGATCAGAGTGGGCCACATCTTCCTTTGCCTCAGTGTCTCCATCTGCTAAATGAAAATAATCAAACCAACTTTGTTAGCAGACTGAGAAGATTTAGCAAGTTACCCCATCTGGAAAGTTTAGAACTTCATCTATGATAAAATTCCAACAGTTTTCCTGATCACAATTTTCAAGCTTTTTGTATGTGCACATTTGTGTGTGACTGGAAGAAACTGGTCATACTGCTCTTGTTACGTTCATCTTCACATTCCTAGCTGTGGACCTCCTAGGAGTCCAGTCCTGTGCTGAATGCTGAGCCCACGAGGAAGGAGGTAAAAGGCACTCTCCGTGACCTCCAGAATGAGCACAGTTACAAAGGCTGAGCATGTACTGCATGCCAGGCACCATCCTAAGTTCTTTACATCAATGACTTTTCATCTCTTGGATCATGGCTTTTATTTCCAGCAATTCCATTTGCATCTTTCTTACAGTCTTCCTCTCTCTGCTGAAATTCCCCATCTGTTCATGCATCTTGTATTTCTCCATTAGGTCTTTTAATATATTAAGTATAGTTATTTTAAAGGTCCTGTCTGACAGTCCCAAAACACAGGTCATCTTTGGTTATGGTTCTGTTGACTCCTTTATCTCTTGACAATGGGGTGTTCTCTTCTTCCTTTTTTTGTGTCTCATAACTTTTAAATTAAATGTCAGACATGCTGTGTACAGGAACAGTAGAGACTGAAATGAATATTATTTTATTTGCAGAAGTAGGATTTTTTTCTGTCAGGTCATTAGTATGAGGGATTGAGGCAACCCTGGCAGGAGTTGAGCTGGGTTTGGGTTTTGTTGTTGTTAGGGTTACCTTCAGTGAACCAGAGAACTCAAACGCCTCCATCATGTGCTACTCTTACCTTGTGCTCCATCTCAGCCTCTAGCAGTCCCTGCTTGCCTGTATTATAGAGAGATGTCCCTTCCCCTGCTCTGGATCCTCCCCCATGCTGTTGCTTTTTATTTATGTAATTGATGATGTGGGCTTGGGGTGTTTTTTCTTCTGCAGCTCCAGCCTTGGTCTTAAGCAGGCACTGTGAGCCTGGGGTGGGGGTTCCCATGGGTCCTGTTCCTCCTGACTCCATAGCATATCCTCTGCCTTCTATCTGTGGGGGTGTCTTGGAAGGGAGAGCATCTCCCATCTCTCTTCCAGATATAGCAGAGTTCTGCTTTAGATCAGTTCAGGATCCTGTGTCCAGCCCAGTGTCTCTCCTGCCTCTCCCCCATGGATGGATGGCTTTGTTTCTCCTCTACCTTCTGCACTGGTCTACTTTTGCCTGGGACTGGGGTGGAGGTTTCTGCCCCTCCCCTGGAAGGTCAGGGCTTTGCCTCATAGTGGATGTGAAGTGAAGTGGATGCCTGGGTACCACCAAGAGAGGTGGCTCTCCAGGTTTCTCACCCTGACCCAGCTGTTTTCTTGTGACTTCCCCAGTGGAAAACCATGGAAAAGAGCTTGTGAGTGATTATGGACACCCCCTGTGTCTGGGGTCCCTGAGATTCTACACTGTCATCCTAACTCATACTCAGTTTTAAGAATTTATTCACACTTTAGATATTTTCCTCCCACTCACTTATATGCTGCCCGTTTTTTCCTTCTACATGTTGCCAAGGTAAAACACTTCCTGGATCCCATTTCTCCTTGGAGGGGCTTGTTACGCTTTGCTATTCAGTTCACCTGGAGGCCTTGGCACCTCAGCTGTCTCATGAGCTCAAGAAAGGTTATGGTTTTATTAGATTATCCAGCTCTTCCTGCTTTTTAGGGTAAAGACAAAGCTTTCATGCAGGTTTCTCTTTCCTGATCTAAAGCATGGCTTTTCACAGGTGATTACTTGCAATCCTCTAAACAAGTCTATGAGGTAGGGATTCTTATTACCCTCATTTTACAGATGGAGAAACTGAGGCACAGACAAGTTCAATCACTTGCCCAAGGTAACCAGGGTCTGATGAGGGAGAACTCAGGCAGGCTGGTTCCAGGAGGAACAAACACATTGCTAACCATCATGTCATACTGCCTCTTCAGAGCCATGCAAACCAGCCAGGGAGGCTTAACTATGAAAACTGTTTAAGGGTCAAGTTCTAAAATGTGGTTATAGACATGGTACTAATGCAGCTCAAGGGAAGGGTCAACTCATCCACCAAAACACATGTGTTCATGTCGATATGGATTTGAGCTAGGCAAGGGGTTAAGATACAAGCCTTGGAGCCCATCAGCCCTGCGTTGGAGTCCCATCGCCCCATCTTCATAGCTGTGTAACTCTGGGCAAGCGTCACTTCTCAGACAAACCTGGAGAACAAGAAGGACCCAACAGGTTGTATGGTTATGCTTGTTGTAACTGTTATTCGTGTCTGCCTCTGCATGTGCACAATAGGTTATCATCGTCTAAGCCATAAATATAATGTGCTTAAATGCTCTCCAGATGTAAGAGATCCACCCCAATAATGCCTAAATCTGCTTTGCTGATAGCCACGGATGACTGTGCTGAACTCTTCATTCAACGATTATTTTTTGAGCACCTGCGATGCACCTAGAACTACAGAGGCTTGGGGATATAACAGTGAAAAAGGCAGAAGGAAATAGACAATAAACAGATCAACACATAGCTGAGACAACTTATAAAATAACAAAAGTTACTAAGAATATAGAAGAGAGTACCATAGATTGAATGTTTGTATTCCCCCAAAATTTATATGTTAAATTCTAATCCGCATTGTGATGGCATTAAGAGATGGTGCCTTTGGGAGGTGATTAGGTCATGAGGGTGGAGCCCTCATGGGTGGAATTAGTGCCCTTACAAAAAAGACCCCAGAGAGCTCCCTGGCCCCTTCCACCACATGAAGACATGGGAGAAGACAGTCATCTATGAACCAGGAAGCTGGGCCTCACCAGAAATCACATCTGCCAGTATGTTCATCTCAGCCTTGCAGCCTCCAGACAAATGTCTGTTGCTTACACCAAGCCACCCAGTCTCCGGTACCTGTTATAGCAGCCTGAATGGACAAATACAGAGTGTAAGGTGATGAAGAGGGCCTGAGGTTGGTGGGGAGGAGGCACCTCTTTGCACGGGGAAGTCAGAGAAGCCCATCTAAGGAGACTGTTGAGCTCAGATGGGCACCTCCACTCTCCCAGCCACACTGACTTTATGCTATTTCTCAAACACCCCAGGTTCATTCTTGCCTCATGACCTTTACACTTCTGTTCCCTCTGTGTGGGTTTCTGGGTCCCAGCACTGCTGCATGGTCACCTCCTTTTTGTCACTCAGGGCTTGGCGTTGTCTCCTCAGGAAGCCTTCCCTGACCTCCCAATCTGATCATCTTTCTCCACATCCCGGTGCCCTCGTCACCTCTTCTGTTTTATTCCTTTACAGCACTTCTCACTACCTGCATCTGTATTGCTTGTGGATTCTTTTACTTATTTTCCATCTGTCCCCCTAGAATTTGTCACATGAGAGAAGAATCTCTTCTCTCTTTTTACCACTGGAGGCAGAGTTGAGCTTGGTTGGTCCCACACTGGAGATGCTCCATAGATCCCGGGTGTACAACACCCCACACGTGCAGGATTGCTGGTGGGCATTGCTCACAGAGGCTTAACCCAAGAGGATCTGCTTCTAAGGCTTAGGGCGCGGGCAGCAATTGGACAGGTGGGGGAACATCAGACCACCAGTCATGTTCTTCCTCTGCTGTGGGTGACCCCGAGCTCAATGTGAGCTGGCAGAGATAATGCTCTGAGGAGCTGCCGTGAAAATTGACACAAAGCCAAAATCACAAGGATGAGCAGAAAGCCAGACCTCAAAGGGTGTGCTACCCAACCTTCCAGCCAGGCAGGAGCAAACCTGCCCCAGTTCCCCTGTGAGATGCCGAGTCACGCTGGCTGGAACAGAGGCTGCCTGCTGGTGTGTATGATGACATGAGATTACATTTGCTTGGATTGAAAATGACAGTCAAGACCTCCTGGCTTGGCGGTTCTCTTAGACAAGCCTGCTCTAGAGTAAAGCCTGCCAGTGGTTCCAGAGGTGGCATGTGACTGAGCAATCAGTGCCTATTGGTTCCTGGAGGTAGCATGTGACTAATTAGACATCTCCCAATGGTTCCCAGAGGTGGCATGTGACTGAGTAGATAGTGTGCCCTTTGGCTTCGAGAGGCTGTGATGAAAACGGCCCACTCTTGCTAAGGGGCAGAAGGAGAGCTGCCCTGGATGAGCAACAACCATAGGGGTGTGTGTCTGATTCGGGCAAGTTCTGGGGTTCACAGCATGAGACCCATTAATGAGATCCTTAACCCAGGCTATGGACACATCTCAGGTCTATAGCATGACTCGGTTTAGCAAAGGAGCAATTTAATCATTTGCACAACCGATACTAAGGAGAGCCACCAGACGCACTCAGCAAAAAAATCAACTAAGCATCCCCATTAGAGTCTTGTTCCGATTTCACATCACAATAAAATGTCAAAGGAAGAAAAGCTGATTTCTGATATTATTAGTTTGAACTTAGTGATACTCCCTGGAAGCGTGACATTTACGGGAAAAAAAGAATAGAAGGAGGTGGTGACCCAGAGTGTGCTGTTCATCTTTAGATCTGGGATTTTTGCTTTAATTCTCCTGAGCCCCCTTGCACACTTGGAGTCCAGGCTCCCTTCTGGTTGTCTTTTGCTGGGTAACAAACTGGCTGAAGCTAGAAGCTCTAAACAACCAGGCTATTTTGCTCATGATTTTGTTGGTCAGACATTTGGGAAGGGCTCAGCTGAGGTTTGTCTCTGGTGGCTGGGGAGTCACTGGGGCTCTTCAGTCTGTACCCAGGGCCCCAGCTGCATACCTGACGCTCGCTCTGCATGGCCACCTCACCCTCCACGCGGCTGGGGCTCCTCACTGCATGGCAGGTCCGGGGTAATCAGCTTGATTGCAGGGTGCCTGGCTTCCCTCCAAGCTGGAGTCCCAGTGGAGGGTCTGGAATCCCTTCCAGGCTTTGCACATCAGTTTGCAGATCTGAGTCCTCAGAACCGTGTCCGCCCACCAGTCTGGTGTGCTCTGGGGAGGATCGGACAAGATGGAGTATGAAAAGGTGCTGTGAAATGGTCCAAGGCCAGGACGGAGGCCGGTATCAGGTCTTTCCCTGCTTGACCCCTGAGCCAACCCCCTCCTCATTTTGTGCTCATTTGTCAGCTCCTTCCCCAAACATCAGGAAACGCATAACAAGAGCATCAGAAACCGCACCGAGCTTTGACCCTGGGTTTATGTTTCTCAGGTCCCCTTTCCTTTCCATCTTCAAGTCTTCAAATCTAGATTCCCGAGAAGAAGCCACTGCTTCCCTGGCTCTAGTAGGACTGTTTCCCGTCAGCTGGGCTGCCACTGTTTGATCCCTATAAGTGAACCCAATTTAGCTGATTCATCTTGTGTTTAATTTTTATGTTAACATAACAAGGTTATAGAGCTGAACATGAGAGGCCAGGGAAAGAATTTATAATTTATAAGTGGCAGTTCTGATTTAAGACCAGGTTCCTGAAGGAAGTAGGTTGAAAAGGCACGTCCTCAGACAGAGGTTTTCTCTTCTGAGCTTGGAAAGCGTTCAGCCTGATTTAAATATAAAATCAAAGCTGTTGGCATTTAACAACCCCTGTTTAAAAGTCAGGGTTGACTTATAAATAAGACCCCAGGTTGGGCGATGGGATTTCCCGGCATCAGTATATCATCCAGGCTTTATCAATGGAGAGAAAGAAAGGCGTGTATCTAGTAGAAGCTGGGAGGGCACGGAGATTCCTTGTTGGTGGTTTTTCCAGAATTAACCACCCTGTTCGTGTGCCTCTCCCAGGGAAGCCCCTTGGCTTTGCTCTCTGATGCTTTAGGTGTTGGCATTTGTGGGTTTTCTCAGACTCCAACTGGCATCCTCTTCTGAGTCTCTCACATGAGCCCAAGGATGGTGCAAACATGGGGAAATACAGTCTTTTCTTCACTGAGCCTGACCCTTGGGTCCTTTGGAAGAAGGTCAGGTTTGGGACAGCTCCTGGAGGGTCTACGCCGGAGGTGTGAAGAGGTAGCAAAAAGTGCAGGCCCTGGATGGGACAGCACACTTAACAGTGTCACTCTCCCTCGGGCCCTCGGCTTTCCCAGAGGGAAAGTAGCCCTACACTACTTTCCCATTCTTTCATAATTTCTTTCCTTTCTTTAGGATGGAACGATGCCAAGCTGACTATGGAAGGACCCAGAAATCTTAAGTTCTGGCGGGGAGACCGGCTGATTGATTCCTCAGAGTGGCTCTCGTGCTGGCCTGGGAAGGCGAGCCTGGCCCTTCTCCCAGGACCTCATTAGGCTCTCGACATCCTGAGAATAAGAGGACAAGGACCCGCCACCCCTTCTCCCTCGCTGAAGCCGCTTTGCAGAGTACCCTGAGAAGAGCCAGGCTGAAGAAAGCTGGTATTTAAACGTTCTGGAGTGGGAGACAGGGTTGTTATGGAAACAAATTGCTCTGAGTCCCTAAAGAGGCTCAGCCCTGGCGAAACAAGAGGTGCGGGTGCCGGAGATGCAGAGGATAATATTTCAGAAAAGCTCTAACCAGACAGAAATCGCACATTTGCATTTTGGCTGGAATGTCTGATGGGTGTAGAAAGAGGGATGTGGGTATTTACAGCTCCCCTCTCAGGGTGTCGGAGTGGGGGGACCCTGGTCTCACGCACTTGATCCTGGAGCATCCCGCCCTCCTGGACAGCACTGTGCCCTCCAAGTCCTCGGGATTGAGAGATGCTGGGATGCAGGAGGTTGGGCCAGGCAGTGGTGAGTTCCGGGGCTCATCCTCCACCCGGAATCCATGTGTCTCTGTGTCTTCCCAGCTGCCTGGCACCTAAGAAAATGCAAAGAAGAGTGAGGGACCAGCCCTCTGTCCCTTCTGTCCCAGCCCTCTGTCTGTTCTCACTGGTGTGAGTGAGAACACAGGGTGAATACCAGGTTCTGCAGGTTTATTGGTACAGGGCTGGCTTGGGATCATGAAAACGCTTCGGAACTTGATAGAGTTGGTGGTTGCACATCATTGTGAATGTGCTGAACACCACCGAATTTGTGCACTTTTAAAATGGCTCATTTTATGTTATGTGACTTGCAGCTCAATATGAAAAGGAAAACTAAAAGCCCTGGCGATGCTGACAAGCTGGGCGGCGGGGCATGCGGGCCCCGCCCTCCTGGTCTTTCTACCCTCTCCCCTGGGCCCACATCTGGGCATGTCCTCAAGTCCCCTGAGAATCAGCCCCTGGATCTTAAACGGCACCCCCTCTGCCCCGGCCTCAGCGTGATGGATGGAATTGGTGGCCCTCCCACCGCCCGGTCTCTCGGGCGCGAGCGGGTTAAGGGACATGGAGAGCTTACACGTGGGGAAGGAGCTGACTCCAGAGTGTTGCCCGCACGACACCGGTGAAGGGCTGGCTCGTCCACCGTGCCGTCCTTCCCAGCCGAGCAGACTGCACACTCTGGCTAAAGACTTTGCTTGCCGGCCTCTTCTGGCCTCAGCTGTGGCCGGGCCTGGGATAGGCGGGCCTATCACCCTGAATAAGGGCTTTGCGTCCTTCAACCAGGAAAGCCACTTCTGCCATCAAGCTGGCCCGGGACCTTCTCCCTTCATCTCCCCACAAAGATCCAATCATGCTCATCGATCAAAAGAAACACAGCAGCGAGTTAGAAAACTCCAGTAACTGGAGTGTAGCAGCTGCAAATGAATCCTGGTCCACTTTCCTTCTCTGGTGCCTGCGGCCTAATTAGGTTGTTCCCAAGAGATGGGGCTTCCGAGGAAAGTGCATGTGGGGGACTGGGGTCTGAAGCCCACTCTGTGTGCCTTGGACATGCCTGCCTGGCTCTGCCTGGTCGTTCTCCAAAAGGCTCCAGGCTGGGTTGGCGCCCCAGCTTTGGGTTCAGGGACCTTGGCTGCCCCTGTCTCCTCCCCAGGTGCAGCCCCCTGGGGTGGTGCTACAGAGTCCTCTGGGGACACATTCCTGGCCACCTACCAGTGGGCCACTGAGGGGACCCGGTACCAGGGTGGGCAGTCCTTTCGCCTCAGGAGCAGGGTGGAGCATGAAAGATGTGGACTGGAGGTGGAGGGAGGGTCCTGGTCCGGGGAGGGGGAGGCAGCAATCAGCTGTCACGCCAACTGACAGTGACTTGGGAAGTGGAGCTGTGACCCGGACTCGTGGCTGCTCTTAGAGAACTCAGGGCAGGTCCCTGCATCTGTTACAGCCGATGACACCCGTGTTGCATAAGGATCATGAGGCAGGCTGAAGGAAGGATGCCCCCCTTCCGAGTCGGGTACCAAACGGCCCCTCTAATGCCACAGCTGAGTTCCTGTGCCCTGGAGATCATTCAAGAGCTCAGAGAGGCCCTTGGGATACGCTGGGAGCAGGGTGCAGCTGCAATTTTCACTCTCCGTCTGCAAACCCATCAGCACCCACAGGCTTCTTCCCTCACCCCAAGACTTTGACTCCTTTTACCGTCACTTGTTTTTTTCCAGCTTTGCTGAGATATAATTGACTAATAAAACTGTATAGATTTAAGGTGTACAACATGATATGAGCATATATTGTGAAATGATCACCACGGTCAAGGTCAACACATCCCTCTCCTCACATAGTGACCATTTGTGTGTGTGTGTGGTGAGATCACTTAAGATCTACAATCTCAGGAAATTTCAAGTAGACAATAAGGTATTATTAACTGCAGTCACTGTGGTGTACGTTCGGTCCCCAGAACTTGTCCCTCTGATACTGAAGACTTGTACCTTTTGACCTGCATCTCTCCATGCCCCCCACCCCAGCCCCCAGTAACCACCACTGTTCTCTCTGCTTCTGTGAGTTCAACCGTTTAAATTCTACACATAAGTGAGATCGTGCAGTATTTGTCTTTCTCTGTCTGGCTTATTTCACTTGCCATAATGACCTCCAGGTTCACCCATGTCCTTGAAAATGGCAGGGTTTCCTTCTTTTCTGTGGCTGAATGATATTCCATTGTCATGTATATCACGTTTTCCTTATCCTTCCATTGACGGACACTTAGGTTGTTTCCATACGTTGGTGATGGTGAATGAAGCTGCATTGAACATGGTGGGAGTGCAGGCGTCTCTTTGAGATCCTGATTTCATTTCCTTGGGAGACACTCTTGACTTCTCTTAACCTGCTTTAATTTTCCACATGTGTTTACGTGTTTGTTATCTATCTCCCATGCTGGAAAGTAAACACCATTCAAGCAGGGGCTTTGCTGCTCTGGCTGTCTCCCCAGATCAGGGCCCCGGGCACATAGCAGGGACATACTGAATATCAGCTGAATGAATGAATGAATGTCTGATGGAAGAAACACCGTGCCTCCCACACGGGCAAACTCTGAACGTGAGGAGGTTGCTAGGCTAAATACAGAACCCCCAGGTACATTTGGGTTCTAAATAAACAATGAGTGATACTTTAGCGTAAGTATATCCCAAATATTGCACAGGACATACTTATGCTAAAAAGTAATTTGTTCGTTTCTGTATAATTCAGACATAACTGGGCTTCCTGTATTTCTGTTTGCTGGATCACCCCCGGGATGGCTTTGTCTCTGTGTTGTTCTCTTTCTCTGATGTGTCAGTTGCATAGTCACTCCGTCATGTTTTGGGGCCGCCTGACACCCCTTGGACCCACACTCCCTTCCAGGTCTCCCCTTCTCTCTGCTTCAGAGCACAGCTGGCCTCCTCCCCTCCCACTTTTCCCAGCATCGCTTCCCCAGTGGGTGAGGGGGAATGGGATCCCGCACGGCCCGGCCACGTGTCCTGCTTCCATTCTCACCTTACAGGACAGTGCGGCAGCATCCATGCTGTCGCTGCTTTCTCCCTCTGGCCCCAGGGTGGTCAGGCCCTGCTCTCCTCCCACCTCTCTGGCTGGTTCTCCTCCATCTCTGATCTCACTCTGATCCTAAGTGCGGGAGAGTCAAGGCTGGTCCTGGGGCCTCCTCTCTATGTATGTTCTTACCTCTGTTTCCATGGATTAAACACCAGCCCAGATTTACTCCAAATGTCCAGATCAGTCCCTCCAACCAGCTACAGGACACCCGCCTTGAAAGTCTCCCAAGTCCCTCAAATTAACCAGATTGAGAACTGAACGTTCCCAGTTAAATGGCCCCACTGTCCCCATTACAGGTAGGGACATCAGGGTTCCCAGGTGCTCTGGTCAAAAGCTGAGTCATGCCTCACGATGCCTCTTCCTCACACATCGACCCTTCCCACACCTGTGCAGGAAAGAACCACCCCAGCAGGCCTGGCGTGTCCATACCCCACACATTGCAAACTCCTCCAGGTCACCTCCAAGCCCTAGGAATACCCTGCCTAATACGTGTCTGTCCACCCGACACCTCGCCCTGCTAGACTGTCTGTGCAGAGTGATTTATGGTGGGGCCTTGGGCCGTGCGGCGTCCGTGTGACCTCTCAAGGGGAAGCAGGTTCATGTACTGAGCACTTCATGCCTGCGTCACCTGGATAGCAAGGCTCAGGTGAGCTTCCCTGGTTGGCAGGACTCTGCATGTTGTCACACATCTTTGTCAGGAGAGGGAAAGCCTGTCCGAATGGCTCTACTGGGAGAAGATGACGGGGAGCTTGTGTTTGGTCCTCCCAGACTCTGCCTCTGAGCCTCTTCCTTGGGCGAATTTTAATCTGCCTCTTTTCACTGTAATAAACTGTAATCTTGAGGATAATGGGTTTTAGTGAGTTTTGTGAGTCCTCCTAGTGAATCACTGAACCTGAGGGTGGCCTTGGGGACCCCTGACAACAACCTCCAAAACAAAGCTCAGGTCTGCCTGAATCCCCCACCCCCTCCCCGTGTCCACGCCAGCCCCGCCCCTCGTCTGCACTTTCCCCTCGCACAGACCGTGGCTTCCTCTACACAGCCATGCACATCTTATCACGTCATCTCCTGCCTAAACACTTTGATGGCCTTCCATTGCTCCCTAGATTAAACACCAAGCCCTGCCCACATGGACTACGGGCCCCTTCCTCAGCATGGCCCGGCCACTGTGCTTTCTTTCCATCTGTATCAGTTTCCTGGGAGCTTCTCTAACAAATCACCACAAACTGGGGGGCTTCAACAGCAGACATTCATTATTCTCTCAGTTTTGGAGGCCAGAAGTCTGAAACCAAGGTGTTGGCACGACCGCCTTCTCTCTGAAGACTCTAGGGGAGGGTCCTTCCTGCCTCGTCCAGCTCCAGGGGCTCCAGGTGTTCCTTGGCTTGTGGCCGCCTCCCTCCCATCTCTGCATCATCTCCACGTGGCCTCTCTTCTCTGTGCATCCCTCTTCTTCCAAGGACTCTAGTCACTGGAGTTAGCTGCCCCCTCCCCCAATCAGGTTAACATCATCTTAACTAACTACATCTGCAAAGACCCTATTTCCAAATAAGGTCACATTCTGAGGTTCCAGGTGGACATGAATTTGGGGGGACACGATTCAACCCCCTACATCATCTATGAATACATCAAATTGCTTTCCAGACCAGGGATTTTGCCCCTGTTGTTCCCTCTGCCTGGGACCCCCACATCCTACCTTCCTTTCTGTACGTGGCTGTGTCTTCTTTGTTCTAGGATTCTGGCCTAGATGTCACGTCCTTTGAGAGTCCTCCATGGCTACCCCAAGGTGGTCGCCTCTGATCTGCACTCTGTTTCCTTCAAGTGCTGCACCCAGTTTACTTGTTGAAATGCTCTCTGCTCCCCCATCAGACGGTCAGCTCAGTGAGGAGCTTCTTCGAGTGAAGCCTGGACCCAAACAGCTCGGGTCTGAAGCCCAGATCTGCCCCTGGTCCCCTTGAGCCCTGGGTGCCTCTGTTCCAAGAGCCTCCTTGCCCATGCTCACTTGCAAGTGAATTTATACACAGACGCCCATCACAGGGTATCTGGAACGTGGTAAGTACAGCACAGATGTCAGCTCTTCCCATGCTGACCTGCGCATGGACAGCCGGGCACACAGCAGACACTTTCACAAGTATGTGAAGCCTGCCCACCTGCTCACACTGCCCCTTCCTTACCCTCCGCCTGTCCTGACAATGCGTGCAGCAGGCTTCTCTCCTTCCCACAGCCTCTGAACCCTCCCCCAAGCCTGAGCAAGCACGGAAAAGGGGGACATGCTCCCCCTTATCAGCGTCTCCCGGGAATCAGTGTATCACAGCGGGATGCTCTCTGGGGAACCTCTGTCCATTTCCCCTCGCTTGTGCAGAGGGCCAGGGACATCCTTCACAGGCGTGTTCAGATGGCCAATAAGTGACGCTTTCTGTGATTTGTCCCTTCTGCACCACAGCGGCTGACCTGCCACAGGAGACAGTCGTGAAAAACGCCAGCACCAAGACAGATGTGCATGTGGCTGGGCCCAAGGGCACAGTCAGCCCCCAGCATCTGGAACGTGAAGTTGGAGCACGTGGGCTGGGATCTGATGCCAGGGCACCCAAGGGTAGGTGGGTGGGGCACGTGGGCAAAGCTGAGGCCAGAGTCCAGTGGCCGCACCCACGACCCAGCCTCCTGCAGCCCCTGCCTTGGGTGGCCCCTCCTCCTTCACTCCTCTGCTCAGGCCCATAACTCGGTGTCCAGGGCCTGAAACCCCAGAGGCCAGAGCTCTTGTTTGCCTTCCTCTTTTAGGCCCCAAGAATTCACATCTTAGCCCAAAGCCAGGGAAGCATTCCCTGAACTTCTCTTTGCTGGTCTGTCCCTTTAGCTGGGCAGAGCTTCCAGCTCCCTGATCCACACCCCTCCCTGCCGCCTCACCTTGTCGCCCTTCGGAGCTCAGGGAGGTGACAAATATGACACCAAGACCAATGATTCCATTGTTTGTTTTCCCTCCATCGCCTCCAGCTGGTAAGATTATTTTAGTTCCAAGGATGGAAGCTGGGGCGGGGTGGGGGAAGCTGGTGGGGGGGTCAGACTGGGGGGCATGCCACGTCTTTCTTTCAGCTCTTTCTGCATCTCAAATTTCCATCTGGTCTCCCCCACTCTGGGCAGCCTCCTCTTTGCCCGTCTTGATCCATCTCAGCCTTCCAGGAGAGGTTAAAACGAGTCTTTCTTGCCTCCCCAAGTGAGAATGGACGCTCCTTTCCCCATGTTTCTTCAGATTTTTAAGAATGAACAACTGTCCTTGTACAGATCAGACAGACACCCCTGCCTTTCCCACAAGAACTTAGGGTCCCTTGAGGGCAGGGTGCCACTGGGCCTTAGTCACCTATGCCTCCGTCCAGCTATTAGCCAAATGCTTGGGGTGGGGTGGGGAAGGGGGGCATTGTGATGGTGGATATGGGAGAAACAAAACAACAAGCAATGCATTAAACAAAAACAAAAACA
The DNA here is from genome assembly GCF_963455315.2 of Globicephala melas. Lineage (NCBI taxonomy): Eukaryota > Metazoa > Chordata > Mammalia > Artiodactyla > Delphinidae > Globicephala > Globicephala melas. Next base: position 185,077,754 of record NC_083314.1, on the reverse strand, counting down.
AACAACCCAGCAATGCATTAATCAACAGACATGCACAAAACTAGCCAACACGGGCCTATTATTGGTGTGTGTGTGTGTGTGTGTGTGTGTGTGTGTGTATCTACATAGAGATACATAAAAATATATTCTATATATTTTCTATTATAAGATAGGGAATATAGGGACTTCCCTGGCGGTCCAGTGGTTAAGATGCCACACTTACGCTGCAGGGGGCATGGGTTCAATCCCTGGTCAGGGAACTAAGGTCCCGCATACATTGCAGTGAGCCAAAAATAAATAAATAAATGATAGGGAATATAATAAAGGGATACTGTATATCATAATAAATGCATCCAAATTATAGTGTTTCTTTTTAGGATACTCAGTAAGTACCTATGGGACAAGTGAATAAAAGTGGGTATTGATATTGGGACCGCTCGCTAGGAAGTTGTTGAAACATATGCTGTGGCCACACAGTGAGATTGCCGTTAGTCTGTTGATTTCCTGTCACTGATGAGTTGCTCTGGAGGCTGCAGAACTCGTGATAAAGCGCTGGCACCCGTCACTCACCAGTCCAGGAGAACATATAACCCTGCAAAGTCATCTTGACACATGAGCAGGGAGAGGTTCTTCTTAAGTGAGGTTCCCACTGTCCCCCATGGGGGGCTGCTGCCTATCAGCCCCCTTCACCAGCAAAATTGAAAAGTTGAGGGCAAAGTCTTCTTGGATGTGGGAGAGTTCCCCCACCTTCAGATGGCAGGCTTTCACCCATCGCTCAGAACCAGTTTTCACCTTCAGTCATTTGGAACGGATGTTCTAAAAAGTACCATGGGGGCAGACATCCGCTGTGTGTCCTGGGTGTCCCTTAGTGTGTGTGGCATCTTAGGGATGAGTGAAGGCAGGGCTGTCCTGGTGTGAGTGAGGCCAGTGCACACGCACACACACACAGACACACGCTCCCTCTGGAGATGTGGTGACAGGTGCTCAAAAGATAAGACTTAAAGAATGAAGAGGGACCAGCAGAGAAACAGCTCTGCTGGCTGATCGGTTGGCCTCCTCATCCAAGTGACTTCCTGTGTTCCGGAGTGAGGAGGAGAAATGCTGACGCCAGAGAAATGTGAGTTCATCCTCAGCAAAGCTTCCTAAAACCCAAGTGATTTGGGGGCTCCCTCCCCCAACCAAGATTGTTTTCCCTTCCACGGCCAGTGAACGTGACTCACCAAATGTGTCCCATTTTTACCCTGGAAAGTTGTCACTTGCTGTAAGTGCCCTTTTCCATCTCGGTTGTTGTGATTACAAGATGAATTGCTTCTGATTTGGAAGTAATTGCCCTAATTTGTGCACCCACTCCCATATCATTTCTCCATCATGGGTTCTGGAGTCTGTCCAGCCATTGTGATTAATTTGGGACGATGAATCACAACCCACACCCAGTAGGGACAGGCACCCAGTGGGGACACTCATGAATGTTAAGTCATCTCGGCTCTGTTTCCACCCCGCTGGCACGCTGCAATTCAGTCTGGCACTAGCCACCCACAGTTAGTGCAGACCCCACAGGTTGGGCTCATTGCTCCATAAGAATGTTCCAACTTCAGACCAGCCCTACTGCAGACCAGCTGCACTTCGGGGGTCCCCAGGCTGCCCACACCGCTGGCTGACTGCCTATAAATTTGGGGGTTCCCATGACTCTCATAATTTACTATGATGACTCACAGAACTCAGAAAGCGCAAGAGTTTTCCCACCATCAGACTAGGTTTTCACCCATCACTCTGAATCCCTTGTGATAATTTTACCATAAAGACCACAACTCAGGAAGAGCCAAATGAAGAGACGCAGAGGGTGAGACCAGGGAAGTCCTAAACACAGAGTTTCTGTGTGTTGCCCCCATGGGATCAGAGTGTGTCACCCTCCTGGCACATCCATGAGTTCGGCAAACATGAAGCTCCTTCAAGCCTTGGTGTCGAGAATTTTTACCGAGGTTTCATTACATAGGCCAGTTGATTGAATCATTGACCACATAACAAAACTCAGTTTCTAGTCCCCGTCCCCTCCCTGGATGTCAGGCTGATATCACCCACTCAAAGCCCCAATCCTCCAATCTCATGGTTGGTCTTCCTGTGACCAGCCCTCATCCTGAACCATCTCATTTCTTTTTATGTTTTCAACTTTATTTTATTTAAATTTTTTTTTAATTTTTAGATTTTTAATTTAATTTTTATTTTACATTAGAGTATAGCTGATTTACAGCCATCTCATTTCTTAGCATAAACTCAGGCGTTGTGACCCCAGAGGCTCACAAATAACAGACAGTCCAATTCCTGGGGAAATTCCAAGAATTAATCTTCCACCCAGGAACCAGGGATAAAGACCAATCAAATTCTTTATTATACAACATTTTGTTAGAAATGTGACCATAGAGCTAAATCATTGAATGTGGATATACAGCTTCTGGAAATAGCACTGGAACATAGATCTTGGCTAAATGGAATCAGACCAATTTTGCATCCAGCCTAATATCCTGTTTCTGACAGCAGAACTAAACATACTTTGCAAGACATCCAGTTACTCTCCCTAAGTCAACCCCAAATGGTGGTAGGACTCCAAACTCCCTTTACATCCTGGTAGGACTCTGGGGCCCATTCATTGATCAAAACTCCTTTGGGGCCATTTAATTCTCAGTGCCACCTCTCCTGCTAATTAATGGTCTGAGGTTAACTGGGAACTCATTTTTCAAGATAATCTCAAGGTTTGGTGAATACCTGCAAGACTTGATACAAAGGAATATTTCAGCAAACCCACAGTTACCACTGCTGCAGCAAAGACACTGAGAAAGAGTGTGCTGGGGGGAGGGATAAATTAGGAGTTTGGGATTAACATGTACACACTACTACATATAAAATAGATAATCAACAAGGACCTACTGTATAGCACAGGGAACTCTACTCAAAAATCTGTAATAACCTATATGGGAAAAGAATCTGAAAAAGAATGAATACACACACATATATATATATATATATATATATATATATATATATGTATAACTGAATCACTTTACTGTATTCCTGCAACTAACACAACATTGTAAATCAACTATAATATAAAATTTTAAGAAAGAGTGCGCTGAAAACACTTGTACTGCACAGCCTCCTCTTTAAATATTTACATCACCCCCTGGAAGCGACCCCCCATCCACTTTGCTATTTGTTGTTCATGCTCTTTGACCTTTCCCCAGATCTCTGATGGTTTTCTAAAGAGTTAACCAGAACTACTACAAAAAAGCAGACCTCAGAAGAAGCCACAACTTTCCAGGAATTTAGAAGCAGATGAAAATCATCCACAAAATACAGATGAACCCAAGGAGCATATTCAACAATCAGAATTAACTTAAAATGAAGTCTTACTGTTCCTCAGAATAGTCGCTCTGGCCCTGGAGAGTTGTGTGTGTCCGCCCTTACGTCTTTGAGTTCAAACACCATCTCATCAGGTCTCCCATCTGAACACGTCACATACGCATCACCCATGCCGTACTCTGCCGCCCTTGCTCCAAAGCACTCTGCTTCAAAGCGCTCATCACCACTCGATGTCTATCTTTTATGTATTTCCAGCTCCCCCTTATGAAGGCATAAGGTCACACGAGCTTAGCTCTGCTTGTTTTATTTATCCCTGTGTCTCCTGCTGCTAATGTAGACATGTGCCTGTCAAGGAAAATAAAGAAAAAGAAAACCCACTCAGTTTTTTCCTTTCCTGTGTGAAAAACTCGGCTCTTCCTTACTACGGGTTTCTTCCCTGCGAGTCTTTCTTTACCCTCGTTTAGAACAGTTCTGACATTCCATGTATGGGGGGTTTTGCCCATATTAAGCAATTCTCTGTGACACAGCTGAGGGTCCTACAATTTAACTCAATTCTGAAGCTAGCTGTCAGGAGGCCGTGTCACATCCCAGAGTTTTAGGGTTCAGTCCTACAGGATTGCCCCCAGCACCTCCAATCACAAGCCAAGATTGTCACCTGTGCTTCTGATCAACTAGCTATAGACTGAAGGTTCCAAAGACCCCTCCTTGGGTTTGAGAGGGGCTCACATAAGCAGAAACACTTATGATTACCAGTGAATCCAAAGATATGATAAAGAATACCGATAAACAGCCAGATGAAGAGATACACAGGGTGAGGCCTGGGAGGGTGCTGAGCACAGGGGCTTCTGTCCCCTTGGAGTTGGGGTGTTTCCCCTTGGAAGAGATGAGTTTTCCCACCTGGAAGCTCTCCAAACCTGGTCCTTTTGGGTTCTTATGGCAGATTCTTTGTATAGACAAGATTGATAAACCTACTGGCCATTGGTGATGGATTCAACATCCAGCCCCTCTCCCCTCCCTGGAGGTTGGGGGATGGGACTGAAAGTTCCAATCTTCTAATCACACGGTTGGCTGCACTGGTAACTAACCTCCATTCTTAGTTTTGGTGCAAAAGTCTCCTCATTAAAATGACAAAACGCCCTTGTGATTTTCATCACTTAGACAATTCCAAGCGTTTTGGAAACCCTGTGCCAGAAACAGGGACAAAGACCAACTATTTCTTATGAACCACAGTGTTGCAGTGCTGCTCAGACAACATCTGTGTATTGACATCAGACGAATATGCTGTTTCTCCAGGATAGACCATGTGCAGAGGCAGGAAGACGACTTTCTGTGATGTCCTGGAAAAAATTCTCAGATCAGGTCCAGCTTAGGAAACCTGGTGTGTGAGCTCCCTTCCATGCTTGAGGTGCTGAGACTCCTTGCTAAGAGCCTTGAGCTTAATTTTAACACTGCTGGAAGTACAGATGATGTGGGTTAGGGCCCTAAAATATAAGTTTGATTACTTTATTAGACTCTTTGAAAGGCATACCCAGACTGGAAAAATCAAAGATGTCACCCTCTGAGACAAGGAGAAGAACTTAGAAAAGATTCTGTATCTGGGGATGAAAAACACACCAGGTAAGAGTCCCCAGGTATTGATGCTAAGACATGTTGTATTTCCCACCTTTATAATTGACCTGGAGGAGAAAGTCACCATTTGCAGTTCCAAGGTTATAAATGAACTTGAGCTGTACCAGGCAGTGAGGAGCAGAGACAGGGGAGGGGACAGTGGGGAGGTCTTGTAAGGGCGTCCTTGTGCCCAAACCCAGCACAGCTGTCAGTCACTTGCTGTTTTGAGAAGTGAAGTTGTGTCAAGGTGAGAGCCCAGACTCTGCAGCCGGAATCTGAACCTGGGTTCAAACTTGAGTTCTACCATCACTAGGTGTGTAGTCGTGGGCAAGCTGCTTCACCAACTTGTGCCATGTGTTCTCCATCTGGAAATAGTAATTGTGCTTAACTGATACAGTTTAATTTCTTCCTTCCTTCCTTCCTTCCTTCCTTCCTTTCTTTCTTTCTTTCTTTCTTTCTTCCTTTCTTTCTTCCTTTCTTCCTTTCTTCCTTTCTTCCTTTCTTCCTTTCTTCCTTTCTTCCTTTCTTTCTTTCTTTCTTTCTTTCTTTCTTTCTTTCTTTCTTTCTTTCTTTCTTTCTTTCTTTCTTTCTTTCTTTCTTTCTTCCTTCCTTCCTTCCTTCCTTCCTTCCTTCCTTCCTTCCTTTCTTTCTTTCTTTCTTTTTCTTTCTTTCTTTCTTTTTCTTTCTTTCTTCTTTCCTTTCTTTCTCACAGTGCAGCTTATAGGATCTCAGTTCCCTGACCAGGGACTGAACCTGGGCCCATGGCTGTGAAAGCCCAGAATCCTAAACACTAGGCCACCAGGGAACTCCCCATCTTTCTTTCTTTCTACCATTTCTCTATCTATCTGTCTATCTATCTATCCATCTTTTTCTTTCTTCTTTCTTCCTTTCTTTCTTTCTTTCTCTCTCTCTCTTTCTTTCTTTCTTTTTTCTTTCTTTTCTTCTCTCTCTCTCTCTCTTTCCATCTCTCTGTCTACCCACCTTTCTATCATAAGCATTTGTAGTTTTATAAGTTAATCTATGCAAAGTACTTAGCACATACTCAACACTCAGTTGAGTTGTGGGGTAGAATAATTATTTGCTAGGAGACAGAGGAGGACCCAGCTCCTCCCTCAATCCTACACCTTTACCTGAAACATCTGTCAGGGAAAATGTGCACAAAGAACAAAGTAAGACAAAGTGCCTGTGATGCAGTTTGGGGTCCAAGCCCTCACAGGTTACGGTGATCAGGCTGAATCCGAAGGAGAGGTTTTCTCTTTAAACAAAGTGGTTCTAATGGGTCTGAGCCAAGCAGAAAAGACATCCATGGGCCCTCGGATGTGTCCCACTGTCACCTCCTCAGGGACAGTTCTCATTTCCAGGATGACCTCACTCTCAATCTTTATTTATCCAAAACAACTCTCTCAACCCCTGAATTCACTTTAATTCAATGCACATACACTGATCATCCCTGTGCCAGTGCTGGGGTGGAGGAGAGGGTGCCAGGATGAGGAAGGAGGTTCTGCCATCTCAGTGTCTCCCTTATAGGGCAGTTCAGACTCCACGTGTGCAAATCCAAGCTCAGGATCTTTCCTTCCCTCCGAAACAGAACTCACCACCGGAGATCGTGTCACTTGCTGTCTGTGTGTTTGTCGTCTTCCTGCCCACCCCCAAGAATGTGGCTGCTTGAGATTGTTTGTCACTGTATCCTGGCTTCGAGAACCATTCCAGGACAAGGTAGACACACCAGACAATTGCCAATAAAGGGAGGAGGGACTCCCACCAAACCTTGCGGGGTTACCCTCCCCAGTGCCTTCTCACCTGCGTCCAGAAGCCTAGGGTTAGACTGAGAATTTCTTCTCCCTGACCCGTCACTAAAAGCACCAACTTCTTTCTGTTCCTTTCCTGAATACCCCTCTGATCCACCTAAACACTATTCCACTCCCACTGCCACCTCAACTCCACTTCCCCATCCGTCATCTGGACAACTCCCAGACCATCCTAATTATAATATTTTCTTAACATCCATGCTGGGGTCCTCCACAAAACAAACAAGGGGGTATTTTTTTTTTTTTTTTTTGCAGTACGTGGGCCTCTCACTGCTGTGGCCTCTCCCATTGTGGAGCACAGGCTCTGGAAGTGCAGGCTCAGTGGCCATGGCTCATGGGCCCAGCTGCTCTGCGGCATGTGGGATCTTCCTGGACTGGGGCACGAACCCGTGTCCCCTGCATCGGCAGGTGGACTCTCAACCACTGTGCCACCAGGGAAGCCCCAAGGGGGTCTTTTTTGCAAACTTAGTCATGTCTGCCACCCACATTGGGAAGAGAGAGGACTCACACATCGCACTCCTTTCTCCAGAATTTAGAAGCAATTCTGAGATAAACAAAGAGTTAGGCAAAGGGATACCAAAATGTCAGCTTTATCACACATGGGTGTGATGGAGACCACAGCTTAGGGGAGAGATAACAGTGGCCTCCCTGCTAGTGAACCCCAGAATCAGATGGTTTACTCACCCAGTCATGTGGCCTGAACAATTACATGCCTTCAGTCTTGGGGCAAAGCCTGCCCTCTCCCAACTTAAGGTGTAGAGAAGCAGATCAGACTCAGAATAGTGAGCTGGTGAATGGGGGTCAGGACATGTCACAGTCAGCTCAGCCTATTAGAACAAACACTGCAGACTGGACGGCTTAAACAACAGACTTCTATTTCTCACATTTCTGGAGGTTAGAACAGCCAAGATCAAGGTGAGACAGCTTTGGTTCCTGGTGAGGCCCTTTTCCTGGCTCCCAGATGGCCACCTTATTGCTATGTCCTTTCATGGCAGAGAGAGAGAGGGAGAGATCTCTGTTCATTTTCTTATTAGGACACTAATCCCATCAGAGGGCCCCACCCTCATGACCTCATCTCTCCCTAATCACCTCCCAAAGGCCCCATCACCTAATACCATCATCACATTGGGGTTTAGGGCTTCAACATAGGAATTTGGGGAGGACATCATTCAGTCCACAGCAGGAGGCCAGGGTGTTTTGAGAAATGGAGTAGACACAGGAGGTGGGGAATGTGTCCACCCAACACCTTCCAGCCCCTTCTTAAAGCCACCTGAGCAAAACCAGTCCCTGCTTCCTTCTGAGTATCATTTCCCCCCACTCTCTCTGCTGTCACTGTGTGGCCTCCTTCTGTCTCTGACTCTTTATGCTCCTCCCTCCCCTCAGCTCAGGGCCTCAGCATGTGCTGCTGTCCTGCCTGGGGCACCCTCTGTCCCCACTTGACCCAGTCCTGTTCATCCCTCAGACCTCAGCATAACCAACTTCCTCCTGCACTCACCCCTTGGACTAGTGACCATCAGCTTGTGCTGTGCTGTGAAGCTCGTTTTCCATCACACCTGCATTCTCAGCCATGAGGCCTTTATTTGCTGTGGTCCTTGGGGCTCTGCTTCCATCGCTGACTCTAAACATCATGGAGACAGGGCTGGGCTGGTTGTGTCGGCTTATTATGGTGTTTTTCTTCATTGTGTCTCCAGGCTGGCACACAGGAGATGCTTAATAAATAGCCTTCCAAGAATGCACAGTCCAATGAACAAAACTGATGCATACACAGCCTGACCTCAGTGCTACCGGTCAGAGCCTGGGGAATCCAGAGGGGGTGGATCACCCTGCCTGGGGACTGTTGAGAAGACCACCCCAGGATGACTCCACCAGTTCTGCTGATGGTAAGACCTCCTTCTGGGACTGTAACTGGTGGCTCAGAACCTATCGCTTTAAAAGTAGGGTTGTTTGTTTTCTTTCCCCCCAAAGTGTTGCTTTGTTCTTCTTTTGCTAAAGTTCCCATGCCACCTTCCTGCCCCACCAAATCACCTTGTGAACCTACCTGCCCCCCACTCCATACTGTGGACTTGGAGTTTCTACCTGAGATAAAGTTCAGCGTCACATCCAAATGTGAAGAAATAACTGTGCAGTGACTCTTTCAGAAAATTCATGAACATTTTAAATATGTTTAGTCTCAGCACTCATTCCTGGGAGACCCCGCCCTTGTTATTTTTCTTTTGCCTTTAATACAGTTCTACATGCGTGACAAAATGTTGCCTCAAGGACATTTTAATTCTTTTGTAACAGTCTTATTATAAAACTGAAACGTCTAAATGGTGTCCATGATTTCCTCAAAAACATGTGGTCCTGAAAGGTCTAAGAAGAAAAGAACAGCCAAGTGCCCAGATTTTGGTTTCTAAATCTTGTTTCCCACTGAAAGGAGCCAGGGCTCCTTGGAGACATGACTGATTCCAAATCTGGGGCATGGAGAGAACAGTTGTCCCCCTCATCTTGCTGTGCCAGAGAGCAAGGAAGTGAGGGTGTGTTGAAAGGACATGGGGGCCAGCTTGCAGGGGTTCCTCTGGCCAAATGTAGGCCAATTAGAATATCAGAAAGAATAGTGATGGTGATGGATTATAGGACACTGAGATTTAAAAAAAGATCTATGAGTCCACAGTGATTCTCAAATAAGGTTGGAGAAGGAGATGACGGAAAAACAGTTTTTTACAGAAAAAGACAGCTAGTAGGTGTTAGAAGAATGCTAGGATTAGAACATTATTGTTTTCCAATCACTATTGCAATCATTGATGAGAGCAAGGGCTATCCACTGACGCTAAAGCCTCGGGTAGACACCGCTGCTGAACAGGATATTTGTGCTCTCGTGAAGCATCCTCACAGGTTGACTGTAATCTCCATTATGATGGAGGGATCTGGTGGCACCATCTAACCACTAATGAGACAAACCAACCTTCTGTGCCCTGAGATGTACTCAGTATCTGGACCCAAAATGCTTAACCTGAATTTAACTGAGAGGAACCAGCCAGAAAAAAATCCCAGTTGTGGGGCATTCTACAAACCAACTGCCCTGAATGCTTCAAAAATGTCAGTCACAAAAAAATAAATATCACAATGAGATGCAATCCTACATCCATTAGGGTAGCTATTTAAAAAAAAAAAGAAAATAAGCATGGGAAAGGATGTGGGAAAATGGGAACACTTTACACAGCTTGTGGGAATGAAAATAGTGCAGCCACTGTGGAAAACAGTATGGTTTCCTCAAAAAATTAAACATGGAATTACCATAGGACCCAGCAATTCCACTCCTGGGCATAGACCCAAAAGATTTAAAAGCAAGGACTTGAGCAAATATTTGTACATCCATGTTCATAGTGTTATTCACAATTGCCAAAATGTGGAAGAAATTCAAGTGTCCATCAACAGATGGATGAATAAACAAAACATGGTTTATCCATACAATGGAATATTATTCAGCCTTGAAAAGGAAGGAAATTCTGACATAAGCTACAACACGGGTGAAGTTTGAGGACAATATGCTAAGTGGAAAAAAAGATAAACATTGCCTGATCTGATTTAGATGCAATAACTATAGTAGTCAGAGTCACAGAGACAGTAAGTAGAATGGTGGGTGCCAGAGGCTGGGGCAGGGATGGGGAGTTAGTTTTTAATGGGAACAGAGTTTCCGTTTGGGATGATGAAAAGAGTGCTATAGATGGGGGGTGGTGATGGTTGCACAATCCTGTAACTGTATTTAATGCCAATGGTAATTTTTATATTATGTATGTGTAGCTAGAATAACAGTAAATAAGCAGATGATAAAGCTAGGGAATTGTTCTAGACTAAATTAGAAAAAAGAGACACGTCAAACAAACAGATAATAAAGCTAGGGAACTGTTCTAAATTAGAAAGAAGAGACACAACAAATAAAGGCAATGAGTGATATTTGATCAGATCCTGGATTCAAAAAATAAGCTACAAAGTATATTAGGGAACCACCAAGAAAGATCTAAATTAGACCTGTATATAAGATTAGTATTTTTATATTCATGTCAAAAATGAAAATAACAAATTAAAACTGCAGTTCTGGAGTGGACCCGGCTCTTCTGGGCGGAAACCTATCCCTTGCATTCTGAGCAGGTAACATTTGCATGTGTGTTAAAGACTTTGCCATTTATTTTAGGCCCTATAGACCTGCAGTTACAGAGGTGAGACCTACCTCTGTGTATTTCCCACAGTCTCCTTGGGAGTGGAAGCCAGGGGCACACCTCCAGGAGGGTGATGGCATCCTCTCGCTCAGGGGCCCCTCAGTTTCTCCCTCAGGGTCTTGCAGAGCTAAAGGCAATGCTGCTGAAGTGAATTACCAACCTCCTCCCTCCCTGCCTGGAATGGGCCCTCTGTGTCCTTCTGAAGCCGTGGAGGGTCTTCCTTTCACATCCATGATGGAGCCCAGGGTCTCTAACTAGGACCAGTGCCCTCATTTGCAGGGCCCAGTGTAAAAAAGCAGGCCCCTTTTTCAAAAACTATGAAGAATGTCAAGATAGTGACAGCAGAGGGTGAAACCAAGCTCAGGTCCAGCCCTTCCAAGCACTGGACTCCACTGACCACACACCTACAATGCTGGCCAGGCCTCTCATGAATTCCTCCGCCCCAATTCCCTAGCCCCGGGCTCCTGTCATTTTCGCACCTCTCCGCGTGAGGTGTGTCAAACAGACAGACAAAGAGGAGAAGGACCAGCTCCGGGGTCCCCGCACCCTTCTGATTTTCAGGATTTGAACTGAGATAAACACACTAAATGACAAACGGCAGCGAGAGGGAAGCCGCTCCTCCCCTAGCAGCTGCTGCCTGGGGACCCTCAGAATCTCTGGAAGGAAATACCAGCTAACCTCCTCCCCCTTGAACGTGGTGCTAGCTACGGTGCCCGCCCCCCAGGGAAATAAGGGATGCCTTGACGGTCGCTCTCCCTGAGTGCCTTGTCACATCTAGAGCTAGTCCTGTGACAGTGTCAACCGTGGGGAAGGTACATCCCATGGGGAGGGAAGGTCTGGTATGGGGTGGTGCCAGCGAGAGAACACAGGTGAGTAGCTGATAATTTCCCGTCCCGTGATTTGCATGTCATGAATATTCAGAGCCCTCTCCACACCGCCCCAGCCCGAACTTCGATGTAGACCAGAGGAAGTGCTGGGCGCGCTCCCCAGGGCTCAGGGCTCCCCAGGGCTCAGGGCTCCCCAGGGCTCAGGGCTACCCAGGTGAGCTGAAGTCCCCAGGCGTGATGCCTCCAGGCAGGTGCTCGGGGCTGGACGCGTGCCCCCTGACTACAGAGACATCACCCTCCCTGACGAGTGGTGCTTCATTTCTGTCAGTAACGGAACATTTTCTTAAGTGACCCTGGATATAGTGGCTCAGCTAGTGACTAAGTGAACATGGACCCCCGAGACTGAGGTGTTTCTTTCTTAACAGATTTGCTCAGTGTCTTAAGACGGTAAGTCAAGGGGGCCAGGGCAAATGATCCAGACTTGGAATTAAAGAGGGGATGTTTGTGAAAATCTGAGCTTTCAGTACTGGTTAGAAGTTAACACACAGGCTTGAGGCTCCAGGGAGTGGATCCCCACGTAGGAAGGAGGATGGTCCTCAAGGCTTTCCTGCTGGGAGCTGGAGGAATCTGCAGCTTTTTTCTTCTATTCATTTTAATTTTTTTATTATGCTGAGAACATTTAACCTGAGACCTGCCCTCTGACAGATAAAGTGCACAGTACATGATTAACCACAGGCTCCGTGACACACCGAGATCTCAAGAACTTATTTGTCTTGTGTAACGGAAACTTGACACCCTTTGAACTGCTGCTCCCCACTCCCTTCCCTCCAGCCCCTGAAAGTCCACCGTGCTATTCTTTGCTTCAATGAATTGGACTATTTTAGATACCTCCTATCACAATAGCCAAGACGTGGGAGCAACCTGTATGTCCACCCACAGATGCATGGATTTTAATAAGTGCTAGAACCATACACTGGAACATTATTCAGCCTGAAAACAAGAAGGCAATCCTGCCATAGGCACACCATATATGAGGCTTGAGGACGTTATGCTGAGTGAAATGAGCCAGCCACGGAAGGACAGATGTTGCATGATTCCACACCTGTGGAGGAATCTATCTGTAGCCTCTGATTGTGAAATAATAGAAAAAAAATTAGCGTGTGTATATGTGTGTGTCTGCCACCAGTTTCTGGCACAGATTTTCTAAATTTCTTGGAATTTCCTCTTGGTGACCAGAGCATCTTTTGTTCTAATGAGGTGACTCTGGGTGGGCTCCTGGATGGGGGAGCTGGTCAGGAGAAAGACCAAGCCATGATTAGAAGCTTGGAATTGGAGTCCTGCCTCCTATCCTCCAGAGAGAGGAGAGGGACTACAAAGTGAGTTACTAATAGATCTTGTCTGCGTGATGAAGCCTCCATAAAAATCCCTAAAGTATGGGGTTTGGGGAGGTTCTGTGTTGGGGAACGCATCCATGTGCCCGGAGGGTACCACCCCCCAACTCCATGGGGACAGAAGCTCTCGCACTTGGCACCCTCCCAGACCTCGCCCTTTGTAGCTCTTCATCTGTTTGTTCATCTGTGTCCCTTATCATATCCTTTATAATAAACGCTAAACCTAAGTGTTTCCCTGAGTTCTGAGCTGCTCTAGCAAATTATCGAACCTGAGGAATGGGTGGTGGGGACCTCTGATTCAGAAGTACAGGTGACAACCTCGGACCTGGGACTGGCATCTGAAGTGGGGGCAGCCTCCTGGGACCGAGCCCTTTGGCTGCAGGGTCTGATGCTGACCCCAAGTAGAGCTGGAACTGCATTGGAGTGTGGGACACCCAGCTGGGGTCGCTGAATTGCTCGGTGTGGACAACCTGCACGTCTGGTGTCAGAAGTGCCCCATGAGCCGTGAACAGATGGAACTCAGAGGAGAGTTTCCCTGTAGGCTGCACGAATGCTGGGAAGGCTGGTTTGGTTTATCTCCCTGCTGGTGCCGGAAAGGAAATCTTAGCTTATGGAGAAGGAAGGGAGCTCAGGGGGTCAAACTGTCTAGGACACAGGGTGATGGACTGTCCACCAAAGTCTCCAGAAGACTCTTTGACATCCTGCAAACTCTTCTCAGACGCTGCCCCAGTGGTGATGCCCTCGGAGGTGTCTGTGAGTCTTTCCCCTCTGGCCGCTGCTCAGCCAGAGTCCGTGTTGGTAGGGCCATCCCGCTCCGGGCGAGGGGACAGCAGCCTCGCTGCAGGCGGTGGGTTAGAGCAGGAGGCTCTGGAGGCAGCACCAGAAGAGGCTATTTTGACTCTTGCTTTATTTCCTTGGCACCTCGCGGGACTGAGGACACCATCTTTCCGGGGAGGATACAGAGATCCCGGCAGCATCATCACCCCAGCAGGAAGTGGCAGAGAGATTTACATTCCAGGTAGGGAGCAGCCCTGAAGGTGACAACAGGGCACCGCACTCTTTCTGGTGATGTGGCTGAAATGAAAGTCACCTTAAACAGTGGCAGCGGTGTCAGGACATTTTCCCCCAGACACCCTCCCCAAAAAAAGAGGGCGAATACCATTGTTCAGCAGACTTTCTGTTTCTTACTCTGTGCTGATGCTGACACAACCAGCAAGGGGTGGTGAATTGATTCGAGGTGAGTTATCAATGAAGACATGGAGACTGGACTCATGATGATAAGAATACACGTTCTTTTACAAAACTCATGTCCGCTCACAACCATCACCTCATCAGAGCTCCTCGCAGAGCAGGAAGTGAGAATGTGAATTATCCCCACTTCGCAGGGGAGCAGGTCCGAGGGACCACAGCCTGGTTCTTCCAAGTCTTAAAACTAGCATTGGACCTACCTATGAAACAGAAACAGACTCACAGACATAGAGAACAGACTCGTGGTTGCCAAGGGGAAGGGGAAGTGGGGGAGGGAAGGGTTGGGAGTTTGGGATTAGCAGATGCAAACTATTATGTATAGAATGGATAAACAACAAGGTCCTACTGTAGAGCACAGGGAACTATATTGAATATCCTGGATTAAACCACAATGTAAAAGAATATTTTAAAAATGTATATATATGTATAACTGAATCACTTTGCTGTATAACAGAAATTAACACAACATTGTAAATCAATGATACATCAGTTTAAAAAAAAGAAAGAAAAAAAAAGCTACCTTTGGGTCCCTCCCACCGAGGTCAAAGTCGGGGCTTTGGGATCTGCCGTGCCCCAAACATTCCCCATGAGTTGGGGCTGCAGGCAGCAGAAAACCAACCTAAAGTAGCTCTGGCCCAAAAGGATATTTGCTGGGAGAGTTTTGGAGTGAGGGGAGCTCATGACACCAGAGGCATCAGTGTGGGACCCAGGGATGCTTGGGAACCCCTCGCCACCAGGACTCCCTCCCTCCCTTGGGCCTCCTCGTCTGGCTCCCCTACCCCGTGCCCAGCTTTCTCAGGCTACCTCAAAGTCTCATCCTCCTGTGTCCAGGCCCCGCAAGTGCATGAACAATTCCCTCCTTTCTCGACTCCCCCGATGGAGCAAGCATGTGAAATCCAGTGGCAGACTTCTCTGCACGTCAGACACTGCGCTCAGCATCTTACTGAGTTCTCACAGCGAGCCCTGTGGGAGCATTATGGAGGATGGCTCTGAGGCTCAGAGAGGTGAAGGCACCGCCTCCAGGTCACACAGCACCAGGGAGGCAGGGTTGGCTGGGACCCGTGTCTGCAGGACTCTCTACTTTCAACCATGCTGGCTGCGCTCCCCTAGCCCAGGACACATGTAATTACTGAGAAGGAAGCCGAGCAGCTGCCTGTCTGCCTGAGAGCTGGGCCTGGTGAAGCAGCTCTGGACAGGACACGTGACTTCAAATTTCTATCAGCTGCAAGGAAAAGAAACTCACTGGACCTGACTCACATTGGGGAGGTTACGGTCAGGGTTTGGAGATCACCTGTACAGCCTGGAGTGGAGAGGCCTGAAACTGGGGACCAGGAGCTGTCAGGGACACAGGGTGTTTGCCTGTCTAAGGGCTGCCTGGCTCTCCTCCAGGGTCCCTGGCCCCCTCTCTGTGTCCACAGGTACTTCATCCTTGTCCCCTCCACTCCCTCTGCACTGCCCGGCCTGCACCTTTGGGCCAATGAAACTGGCCTTTTGTTTCAGCTACTTGCAGCCAATCAGCTGCCGCTTCTGTACCCCTGAGCTGGGACTCTTGGCAGAGAACCATACTGGTCACTGGCCTCTCCGCAGGGCCACCTGCATGGTGCTACAGACTGAAGGTTTGTGTCTCCCAGAATTCACGGTAGAATTCTAACGCCCAGTTGACGGTATTGGGAGGGGCCTTGGGTTGATGAAGTCATGAGGGTGGAGCTCTCGTGATGGAATTAGTGCCCTTATAAAAGAGATCCTAGAGAGCTCCCTGGCCCCTTCCACCTGTTGTAACAGGGTGGAGCCAAATCTGATCACATGTTCCATCTGTTTCGTTTGCTTTAACCTTTGCTTCCTGTTGCTTTTGTTAACTAAAAGGATACTGTCTATACACAATGGCCTGCCTCGGGGAACCCTGCCCCTCTGCCTGATGTTAAACCAAAGTGCCTTTGTTCCAGGAAACATCCTGACCCCATCCACCTGTGGATGACTGCAAGAAAGAAGAAATGAGCACATCCCCTCCATGAGGCTGGCCATTCGGGGACATTTGCAAAATTCATGGCCTTTTTACTTTACTTCCTCATCTCCTCCCCTTCTCTGTTCTATAAAAGAAACTGGTATCTAGACCCTGAGAAGCTGGCTTATCGGAGTCTGCTATCTTCTTGGTCTGCCGGCTTTCCCAATAAAGTTGGATTCCTTGCCTCAACACCTCATCTCTGATTCATTGGCCTCGGTAACACCGTGACGCAAAGCAAGAAGACACTGTCTATGACAGGAAGCAGGTCCTCATCAGACACTGAATCTGCCAGTACCTTGATCTTGGACTTCCAAACTTTGATATTCATTTTATTGGTTTCAAAGAGGAGAGCCTTGAATTCTCAAACATCCCCTCATGTGACTTTCGGGAAGAAAGTAACGAGTCTTCGGCGTTCACGGGGTCGTTCTGGTGTTCTCATGGCACTGAGCCCAGAGGAGCATGAGAAAAACTGCATCATTAGTTGACAGGCCCTCCGCATGGCATGCGGACAGCTGTCGCTGGAGGGTCCTGTCCCCCGTGCTGTTGGGGAGAGAGCAGCGTGCGTGGGTCCCAAAGGAAACACGGCATCCCCGACAGTCACAGGTGGGCAAGATGGAGCAGAGGCCTGTCAGGGTTAGTGGTTCCGGCTCTGCCCTCTTCTCTCCCGGGGGTGCGGCCAGGACCCGCTGGCACAAAGAGACAAACATCCCTGAAGACAAGCGAGATGCAGCCACGGGACCCACTGAGTTCCACAGGAGTGAGGCCCAAGGGGGACCCTGCAGGGAGCCTCACCAGGGTCAAAGGTCAGGGAGGGCTGGAGGCAAGTGGAAGTAAGGGTGGTGACACCAGGGGTGTGGAAGGTGAGACCCCTCATAGCACCCTGTTTAAGGCAGGGGTCACCTGCAGGTCAGAGGCAGAACCTCCCCCTTCATTTTTGTAGGGCCTGCCAGCTAAGAGTGGTTTTCACGTTGTTTGATGGTTGAAAAAAAGAAAAAGAAAAATGCTCTTTTATGACACATGAAAATTATCTGAAATTCCCATCTCAGAGCCCATGAATGCAGTTTCACTAGAACACAGGGATGGCCATGCCCTCAAGGGGGTTCAGGAAGCCTTCACCTGCAAGGGTGGCGCTGGATGGGTGCAGCAGAGATGTTTGCTCTCTGGTGCTTCACAGACACGGTTGCCATCCGTGGTTTAAGGCAAATTCTGGGGCCGGGTGGAGGGTTGGTGAGGAGCGGGCAGGGGACACTTGGAGATGGCCGTGGAGCCCTGCTGGATGTCCTCGGATGCTGGCCCAGGGGTCACCCTGCAGTGGGACCCCTGCAGCTTGTGATCTGGGAGGGGCCTGGGAATAAACAGATGTCTGACGGGAGCTGAGAGATGGGTGATGGGAAACTGTGTAGGAGGATGTGCCTTCCCTGTGAGCCTAGCCCACTGCCCTTCGCAGAAAGCATCCCTGCCAGCTACTAACGGACACGGGACATGGGCAGCTCGGCCTCCCAGCACCTGGCGCCTGCCCGATTCACCTTGGTTGAACGAATGGGTGATCAAGTAAGGCTGGGGGCAGGGAGCGACCTGAGCACGTGACCCTTTTATCCTGAGACGCCCATGGATTCCGTTCTCCAGGGGTGGCCTTGTCACCCCTCATGGCCAGTCCTGCCGAGGCAGCGGTGCTGCTTCTGTGACCTTAGGTGAAGGTCAGCATGCCTGGCTGGAGGGAAGTTCCTGTCTCCACTGGCCTAGCCCCAGGCCGCATCTTCCTGCTCTCAGCCTCTCTCCCCAAACCCGGGCAGTTCCACGACCCACTAACCTGGTTCATTTACATCAGATAAATTAGGTTTCAGGGCCAGGAGGGGTGGGGCTGCATCGTGGGACCATGTCTCGCTGCCGAATTCCCATTCCTGCGATTTCCCGCTTTGTCTCTGACCCTTCTGATAGGTTCCCGGGCAGGAAGCGCAGCAAAGGCCAACACCGTTGCAGGTCTGCTGTGAAAGTCCGCTCCACCCGCTTCTCTGCCCCTTCCTGGGGGCCTGACTGCCTCCAAGAAGAAAGGGCTGGAATCTAATGCCTGGAGGGAGACTGGGGGGCACGTTGGCCTCCTCCTGTCTTTTCCAGACGTGCAGAGGGAGGGGCAGCCAGGAGGACAGTCACGGGGCGGGGAGAGGGAGGACCAGACGCTCCCCTGACAACACCTCCTTGACACCCCAACGACTCCCACCTGAGGCCCCATCTGCAAACTCACCTTCGGTCCCATCCCGGTGGACAGCTGCCCAGGAGACATGGCTGGATGGATGAACCAACACAGGCAGGGATGGAGGTTCCCAGGCCTTGGAGGTGGATGGGAGCGTAAACATCCACTTGCCCCAGTCTTTCCTTTAAAGATGAGAAGCGAACCAGCAGGATGTGCATAGATAGACATGAGGGGAGGCTTACTATGTGGAACTGGCTCATGTGAGAGGGGGGCTGAGGAGTCCCACAGGCTTCAGACTACAAGCAGGAGACCCCAGAAAGCTGGGGGGGTAGGTCCAGTCCAAGTCTGAAGGCCCAAGAACAGATGTCCAAGGGCAGGAGAGGAGGGACGTCCCATGTCGAGCAGAGCGAGCAAATCCACCCTTCCTCCACGTTCTGGTTCTGTTCGGGCCCTCGGTGGATTGGACAAGGCCCAGCCCATGGTGAGGGTGGTCTTCTCTGAAGCTGCCCATTCAAACGCTCATCCCTTCCAGACGTGTCCCCCAGACACTCCCAGAAATCGTGTTTGATCAGCTATTGGTTGCCCTTAGCACAGTCAAGTTGACACATAAGATTAACCAACATCCTCAGCATCTCACTCCCGCCTTGCCTGTATAAGGATGCTCCCTGAGGCCCCGCCCTTCCCGCCCCACAGCTCTCCCCTCGTCCCCTCAGCCTTGCGCACTGGGTGTGGAGGTCCAACAAGCAGCACCCTCCCCGGACTCAGGGCTTCCACCCTCACCATCTAAGTACAAGGACCCAAGAACCTGCAGGGTGGTCTTCCCTCCCCGCTCCAATCTCCTGTTTTGTTTGTGAGTGTTAATTGAACTGATTTCTATGCATGCTTGACTAAGAGGGGAGCGGGATTAACTATCAAAATGGAATTTGCATATAAAGCTACATAGTGACGCAGGCACAGTTTCTATTACCCAGTCGGTAAAATGAGCTCCGTCTTAGCAAAATGGCTTTTGGGGGGAAAGGGATCACCCAGTGGGGAGTGAGGCCGGCTCCGTACCAGCCGGGATTTTGAAGGACCTCTCCACGCTGGGCGCTGCCGTCTGATGTCAGGAGCTGGCCTCATGGGTGGGGAGAGGTGGCCATTCTCGCAGAGGTGACAAAGCAGGGCCATCTCCCTGCTTGCCCCTGGGGCTCTGTCCTGAAGCCTGTGGTCTCCTCTTCGGGTGTCCAGAGCTGAAGGGCACAAGCATCCATCCTGGGTGGTCATTGCCTCTGGGAATGTGTCTGAAGCCAGGAGCTCCGTGATGGTGCAGGTTAAGCCTTCTGCTCTCCAGACAAGGGGTTAATGGGGTTCTCAAGGTCACATGGGGGAAGTTCCAGGTCCTGGGAGGCAGCACAGGCCTCCAGAATCTTGTCAACTTCCTCCAGGACGATTCCCAGGTCTACATGTCCCTCCAGTGGCCTCTGCAGCCCCAGAAGAGCTGCAGGTGAAATTCGCTGCAGGTGAAATTCGCTGCAGGTGGACATTGGACTTGAAATAGCTGTTTAGCCTCCAGAAAGGCCAGCCTTTCCAAGTTACTGGTGAGGAGACACCACCCCGGGATGCTCTGAGTGAATTGTTTATCTGTGAGTGTCTTACCTTGAAGGGCTATGGGCTCTCCAGACATGAGCCATCACTGCTGGTTTTGTTTATCACGTTACAGGTGCCTGGATCTTGCAGGACGTGTGCCCCGAGGGTGCCAGCCACAGCAGGTGATCACACAGTGGAGAACGGCCCCCAGGATGGGAAACAATGGGGAAGGTCACTGAGCGACCCAAGCACAGAGTCCTGGGGAGAGAGCGGTGACCAGACCATGGGGTTAAAAGACAGAGTTTTCTCCATGGCCCCAGAGTGGAACCAAGCTTTCCACCCTCAGCCTCATGGTCTGCAAAAGCTCTGTTCACGACCTAACCCAGAACCCGTGAAGGTGACTTTATCCAGAAAGAGGGACTTTGCAGATGTAATTGAGGTAAGGATCTTGCCGTGAGGTCATCCTGGATTTCCGGTGGGTCCTAAGTCCAATGACAACTGTCCTTATAAAGAAAGGAAAGGACAAAGAGACACAAGGAAGCCACCTGACCATGGGGACGGAGGTTGGAAGGAGGTGACCACAAACAAAGGAACCCCTGGAGCCCCTGGAGGCTGGAAGAGGCAGGAAGGATTTTCCCCCAGAGGCTCCAGGGGGAACCAGCCCTGCTAACACCTTGGTTTTGGACTTCTGGCCTCCAGACTGCTCAAGAATAAGTGATGTTTTAAGCCCCCCCAGCTTGTGGTGCTTTTTTACAGAAGACGCAGGAAACTCATACAGATCATATACACAGACCTGCACTCAAGGGACAGGTGCCTGAACCTGCCGCAGTCACTAGCTACGGTCGGCAGAGGGACGTTACTCCCCTGGGCTGAGCCGGTTTTCACAGGTGTGAGAGTTATTACTGCTGTTCTCAGAACCATCGTTTCCTCCTGGACACCAGCCAGAGTCCCCCATCCCGATCTCCACGGTCTTCTGTGTATGTCTTCCCTCTACCCCTTAATCCCTGTCTCAGTACTTTGGGGCTGCTATAACAGAGTCCCAAAGATGGGGAGCTTATAAACCGCAGACATTTATTTCTTAGTCTGGAGGCTGGAAACCCAAGATCAAGGCAACTACAGGTTCAGTGTCTGGTGCGGCCCGGCTTCCTGGTTCATAGACAGTGTCTTCTCGCTGTGTCCTCACGCGGAGGAAGGGAACTCTCTGAAGGCCCTTTTTATAAGGGCACTCATCCCATTCATGAAGGCTCCACCCTTGTGACCTAATCACCTCCCAAAGGCCCCGCTGCCTAACACCATCACATAGGGGCTTAGGCTTCACCATGTATATTCTGGGGGGACACAAACATTCGGTCCATAACCATCCCCAAACCCTTATCCAGCCAAACAACTAAAGTCCTCTAAACACCTCCACCCTCTTCCTTCCACGATCTCTATTTATCTGCAGCAGAGGTTGACACACTTTTTCTGTAAACGGCCCAATAGAAAATATTTATTAGTAGATATAGTAAATATTTCAGGCTGTGTAGGCTGTGTGGTCTGTCCCAGCTGCTCTGCAGTCGCAGGGAAAATGGCCAGAGACTCTGGGTACGTGAAGGCACATGGCTGAGCACCAGTAAAACTGTGTTAGGGACACTGAAATGTATACCTCATGTCATTTTCACATGTCACAAAATAGTATCCTTCTTTTAACTTTTCCCCATGCATCTGAAAATGTAATAGCCATTCTTGACTCACAGACTGTACAGACACGGGCAGGGGTTGGATTTGTGGCAGCCGTGGTTTGCAGATCCCTGAGCCACGGAAATCGGAAGAGGAGCATGACCGCAGAGGAGGGGACAGCGTGTGACCTTGGGCAGAGCTCAGGTGTGACACCTCGTGTTACCCCCTTGGCTGGGCACGGTACCAGGCACCCATGGCCGAAGCCAGCTGCCCTTCCTGAGAAAACTCGGCTGTTTCTGGCGGGTGAGCTCAGAGTCCCCCAGGAACATTTTTAACTTTAAAGAGCTTAGTAAGAAACAGCTTGAGACAGATTTGAAAGAGCTTTGGATGGAAAAATTGGGCATATTAATTGCCACCTCTGGTACGCTGCTTTTTTTCTATCCATTCAGTCAAAAGCCTTGCTGTGTTGAAATGCTATGTTTCTCCCACACAAGGCTGTGGATACCTTCCCTGGCTCAGCACACGGTCTGATGGCTGGGAGTCAAGTGCGGGCTGGTTGATCAAGACGCCCCGGGGCTCCCGCACTGCCTGCCCCATGCATGTTTTGGCTGCAGCGCACATGTCTGGGGTGACGGGGAGGGCAGTGGTTCACCGGGCCAGTCGGGAGGAAGCCAGCCCTCTACTGTCCCTGACCCAGGTGAGGGCAGAGGGCAGGATGCTGGGGCAGTGGTGCCTGTGGGTACATGAGATGCTGGCACAGTGCTGCAGGGGCTGGGTTTGGTGACCAGAGGGAGGATGTTCCACGGAACAGCCCTCAGCAAACACACCACTTCTCCCGCAAAGCGCAAGACCATCGGAGGCAGGGGCCTGAACCTACTGAAGCTTTTTATTTGCAAACAGCCAGTTCACAGTGACACTAAATTGCCAAAATGAGGCGTTACAGTCGGCCCTCTCCAGACAGGCTGCGAGTACCTGTTCATCTGCCCTAAGCGAGATGGTTAGACACAGCCCGACATACAAGGAGGGCAGATGCTAAGAAAGACATCTAACAGAATGGGGTGGATCTGAGGAGCAAGAAAGACCAGGGTAGATATTCTAAAGCCTTTAGCCAACAAGGCATTGATCATTCATCCTGAGAACAACAGTGATTCCGTCAAGGCAAAGTGCGTGTCTGCCTAAAATGCATTAATGCATCAGACCCCCGACTCCTACCAAGGATGGGCGACAGGCAGCACCGTTGTGGACAGTTTGATATGTTTACATAGGTCCTCAACTCAGGGGAGATGATTGATCAAGCACGCATGAAGCGGAGGGTTGATTCCTGCAGGCTGCCCACTTGTGATTCCCTTAAATCATCATCACTTTGCAGTGTTTAACCCCGATGCTGACTGACCCTGCTGTGGCAGCTATCTGAAGGAGCCAGTGCTGGACGGAGGATGGTGGCCCTGCCTGGGTCCCCTGGGAACTCCAAGGCCCGTCCCTGACAGCAGGAGCTGGGCAGCTGGAAGGAGCACGGCTGCTCACCGCCCACACAGCCGACAGGTCCCTGAAGCTCTGCAAATGCTCAGGTCACAGGTGACCCTCCCGGGCACAGTGTCTTGGCTTGCAAGGTCTCTCTGACATCCGAGGGGACAGGCCACCGGGATAAATCATCACCAGGAGGGGTGCATTTGACTGCTCCCTCACATCAGGTGGCTCCCACAGGCTGATCTTGTCTTCTGAGGCCAAGATCACCCAGATCCCCAGAGCTGGAAGCCCTCAAAGAATCCTCCTGGGAAAAGCGGTGGGAAGAGAAGAGGCAACATGTGACAAATTCCACCAACACCAGCATCAGCCTGGGCCTGCCCTCTCTGGCTGGAGTCACCTCACACACAATCCCAAGCTTGCCCCACAAATTCTGACTCTCTTTCTCAGCCCAGCTCCCCTAGAGCTTCAGAAACACCCTCAACTTCCTGTCCAGGCTTGTGTCTGAATTCTTTCCCTGAGGGACCCACAGTCGGCACTGTTCCCTTCACATAGCTCCCTTTGCCCTCAAAGGTTCCTTCGGTTCTGTGTGTGGGTCTTCCAGGAAGGCTTTCTGACCCTGCGTCAAAGGCACGATCAGTCCCGTTCACACTGAGGATGGCATTCCGGCACTGAAGCACTTCAGTCCCATGGGGCGAGCAGTGTCATCCCGGTGTGGGTCTCCAGGCTCTGGGGGATCCGGGACAGCTGCTTCTAATTGTTTGAACTCCCCACCCTACTAGCTTGCTAATAACTCTTCTCCTGGGTCATCATTGTGGGATGTGAACAGCCTATTCTGGGCTGAAAGAAAGTGAGGTCTTTGGGAAATAGAGAAATAGAAGATTCAGGAAACCATTTTTACAATGTTTTCTTTTTGGAGGAAAGAAAGTTTACAAGGAAGAACACGAAATTAATTTGGAAGGAGTTTCCAATTAGGGGCATGAAAATGAGGCATCATCTGCAAAGTACCAGGTTGTTTTAGGGGGGCAGTCAGCGTGGTTTCCCACCTCATCCCAAGTGCTCTGGCCGGGGGAACACCCCTGAGGCTCTCTGCACGAGACCTTCAGACCGGGCAGCTCTGAGGGTAGGTGGTCTGACCCTGTGGTGTCAGCACAGGGCTGGGGTTAGGTGGACAGACAAGGCTTGTCCAAGAGGCTGGTCACAGCCTTCCCAACCTGGTTTGCCCAAGGAAGGCCACAGGCGCAAGTGGTGGGGTCATGGACAGACCATCAGCCCCAAGCTTCCCATCACACAATCCAATCTGCACAGGAATTCGGGGGCTGCCAAGTGTCTGGCTGGCCTTGGGGTTGTTCTCTCCATCTGGCTGAAATTTACTGAGCAGAACACATCTTTGTGGGACTGGAAGGGGATTGTGTCCCCCCAAAAAGATATATGAAAGTCCTGGGTATCTCACAACGTGACCCTATTTAGAGATAAGGTCTTTACAGAGGTTATCACATTAAATGGGGTCACTAGGCTGGACCCTAATCCAATATGATGGCGTCTGTATGAAAAGGGGAAATTTGTACACAGACATGCGCAGAGGGAAGACGGTGTGAAGATACAGGTAGAAGATGGACGTGACTGGAGTGAGGCAGCCACAAGCTGAGGGATGCTGAGGGTCACCGCTAACACCCGGAGGAGTCAGGAAGGATCTTCCCCAAGAGCCTGCAGACGGAGTGGCCCTGCCCACACCTTGGTTTCAGACTTCCAGCCTCTGGAAACCACAAGAGAATAAACCTCTGTTGTTGGAAACCACTCAGCTTGTGGTATTTCGTTACTACAGCTTAAGGAAACGAATACAGGTTAGGTTACAGGGACGGATCAGACTCTGGTCCCAAACAAACAGCTGGTGTCTGGGAGGGGGTGAAAATCCAGAGAGCCTAGGAGGGAGGGTCTCTGAGGAGGACCTGGGGAACGGATGGCTCTGAGGATGAGCCCAAGCGCTGAGATTGCTGTGCAGAGCAGAGCGACCTTTTTCTGTCGAGCCCCTGGGGCTGCTCCAGAGAGGGCGGAGCACGGGAAGGGCGCCTGTACCAGGACCACCGATGAACCTCAGGCTGGCACCCCCTGGGTGGCCTCGAATGGCCACACCGCCTCCAGTTCTAACTCGCTGTTGACCTTGACAACACCCCAAAGGGTGACCTGCTCCAAATCAGAGATTGACTTTCTTTAAGTCACAATGAAAAGTGAAATCACCAACACGTATTAAATTTAAAGCTGGCACATTTCACTCTCCTTGCCCTGCTGCTTCTCCTCCACCATATGCTTTCCTGTGAAGCGATCTCAGTCAGATGACCATGGACAGGTCCTTTTTAAAAAGGTCATCATTTCCTGTGAAGGCAACTTTCGTCAGCTGATTTTATGGGTGTTTTCCTTCTGCTGGAGCAGGTCAGCTTTAGGGTGGGCTTGTCCCACGTGGAGAGAGGGGAAGGAGGTTTGTGTGTGCCCTGGACCGAAGACCCCATCAGGTATGAGCCCAGGGTGCGTGGCCGGGACTGTCTCAGTTCTAGCACTGAAAGTCCTGCCTCCCAGGTAACCCTCAGAACTCAGCACATAGCGACCGTTGGTCTCCCAGCTGAGGATCACTTCTGCCTCCCCCGTGCACACAGCCCCCTCCATCCCCACCATGCACATGAGCCCTTGCTCACATTCTCACAGTTTGGTGACTCAGCCCTGAAGCCATCTTCTGCCAATGAATTCTGCAGCTTGTCAGACATGAAGGAACTCTGATTCTTTGTGCCAGCACAACACAAAAGGATTCTGAAACCCATTTGTGACAAGAATTTTAAATTCATCTGTGAATCTTTTGATCAAAACCTACACGTCAGATGGCTTTGTATTGATGAGCTCCTGGAGGTCCAAGCAAAGGCTATCTTATTCTGAAGCATCAGTATTCAGTCAGGCCTCTTTGGTTAGCAACTGATTTGCATTGAAAAATTGGCAGGTTTTTGGAAGGACACGCTTCAGGAGTATATCAGTGTCACTTATGGTGGGAGAAAAAAACTCCAGGATTGTTTTTGCTAATCAGCTTATTTTGAGTGAACTAAGCTATGACCTGGATCCAAAACTAGAACTGCCTTTGGGTTATAAGATGCCACAAGTCTTGCTAGATAGCATAGTCCACTGTCCCAGGCTGTGGTGAGGTTCCTATAGGCTGTGCTAATTGGGCTTTTTTGTCTATGAGGGACAGACATCCAACTGGCTTATGCAAGAAAGGGGCATCATTGGTTCATTCATTCATTCACTTGACATGCAATCACTGAGGTCCTACTATATGCCAGGCAAAGTTCTTGCACAGCAGATGGATGTAAACCAACTCAAGACCTGCC
The DNA here is from genome assembly GCF_963455315.2 of Globicephala melas. Lineage (NCBI taxonomy): Eukaryota > Metazoa > Chordata > Mammalia > Artiodactyla > Delphinidae > Globicephala > Globicephala melas. The sequence continues at coordinate 185,051,087 of NC_083314.1, read as the reverse complement.
TTCCTGGAGTTCACATGTGCATTTACAGTCTCATTATGGAAAATCCAGACCCAGTGGGTCAGGGGTTGAAATAGTATCAGAACACTCTGAAGTTTTCCTTTTCTCCCAATGGTTCACACAAAATCACTGGACTGGGGTGTCATGGGGGATACTTGGGTTTCAGGCCAACCCTGTATCCATCATGGTGGCCGGGAGGTGGGTAAGAGAGAAAAACGCTCTGATTGGCCAACTTGGATGATGTTTCCACCCCAAAACCAATCCCCATGGCTTGCAGGCAGTGAGGGAGGAAGATGCCAAAGGAATAAGCCAACTGGTCGGGACTGGCTCAATTATCTATGCCTGAAACTCAAGGTTGAACCTATCTACTTAAGCCCATGGATCAAAGGATTGAGTGGAGGTGAGTAGGCTTCCCAAGAAAAATATGGGTGAGTTACCAGCAAAAGGAGGTTAGGATGTCGGCAGAAAAATCAGCAGACCACCTGTTGTAATGCTTAATTTTACATGTCAACTTGGCTAGGACATGGTGCCCTGTTGCTTAGTCAAAACCAGTCTGGGGCTTCCCTGGTGGCACAGTGGTTGAGAATCTGCCTGCCAATGCAGGGGACACAGGTTTGATCCCTCGTCCGGGAAGATCCCACATGCCGCAGAGCAACTAAGCCCATGCACCACAACTACTGAGCCTGGGCTCTAGAGCCCGTGAACCACAACTGCTGAACCTGCATGGCACAACTACTGAAGCCCACGCACCTAGAGCCCATTCCCTGCAACAAGAGAAGCCACCACAGTGAGCAGCCTGCTCACTGCAGTGAAGAGTGGCCCCTGCTCGCTGCAAATAGAGAGAGCCCGCATGCAGCAATGAAGACCCAATGCAGCAAAAAACAAATAAATAAATTTATAAAAATAAACAGTCTGGATGTGGCTATGAAGATAGCTTTTAGATGAACTTAACATTTATATCTGTAGACGTTGAGTAAAGCAGACTATCGCCACTGGGTGGGTCTCACCCAGTCAGAGGAAGGCTTTAAGAGGGAAAACTGAGATTACCCCAAAGAGGAAGGGATTCTGCAAACCCACTACCTTTGGACTCAAGTCTGCAACAAGAACTCTTCCCTGGGTCTCTATCCCCGCAGGCTTGCCAGCCCCTCAATAATGTGAGTTAGTTCCTTAAAATAAATCTCTCTCTCTGTGATAGATGATAGTTGATGGATAGATAGAAACATAGATAGATAGATAGATAGATAGATAGATAGATAGATAGATAGATAATAGGTAGAAACATAGATAGATGGATGATAGATAGATGAGAGGTAGATAGACGATAGATGATAGATAGGTGATAAGTAGATCTCTATCTCTATCTCGATCTATCTATCCTTTTCGATATCTACACACACCCTCTTGGTTCTGTTTCTCTGGAGAACTCTGATGCCCCTACGAGGGTCATGGGGGGAATGAAGGAACATACCATGTCACACACATTCTGGTCTTTGACTGGACACAACATTTGGTGAATCTTCAATACCTGGTGGCAGGGCCACCATATCAGGCCACTCAGGGCATAGACTGCCCAATTATACTTAGATTACAATATTAACAATGCCCCCTGCAGCTGTGCAGTGTAAAAATCCCATCTGCTTCTGACATCAGAGATACAACTTGGTGGGTTCATACAACCCCATACACCCTTCCAGGGTAATCTTGCCACAGGCCCTTAGCTTGTGCTATATCTTATTCAATCTTGCTGCTATGACCAATTAGAACGGAAACAATTTACTGCTTAAATAATTTATCCAGATTCCACGCAGGAAGTCTTTTGCAGAGATACACCAGCTAATAAAGAACATTGATTTTAGAAGCCAAAGTCAATATGAGGTTAGGGAAACGTTCGTCTATTTACAGGTTCCTGTCTCCTGAGAATTTCTGTCACTTTATGCGCTGAGAAAATTAGCCAGGCAACTTGATTGCAAAGTCTTCTTTCATTTGTTATTCTTTGGGTGTCGTTGCAACTGTACTTCTGAAATTGGAAGGGGTAAAGGTGTGGGAATTTCGTTAGCAATTTATCAATAAAAATGAAGATTTCTTTCCTCAGGTGCTCATTCTAGGAGATCATTTGCTGGTTTGAGGGTGAAATGGCCTGAGTAAGTGAGGGTCTAAACAGGAGGCTCTCTGCCTGGATCACATTCAGGCCTGAGTAACGAGCTGACCTGAGTATTCAGACTGTGTCTCAGTGTATCTGCTTCATAATGAAGACTCATTTGTAATTGGAAGCAATGATTTTCACATAGACAGTTAATGTAATAAGGTATCCCCAAACAATTTTTTTCCCTTTGAATATCTCCCTCGTAATTTGGTTCATCTAGTTCATTTCCTTACTAAGCCTTTTTTTCACAGATAATGAAAAGGTGCATTTCAGCCCATCCAGGAGGAATTCACAATGCTTTGGTGATGGAGGCTTCCCCGTGTTGAGGTCCACCTGACTCTGGAAAGCCTACAGGCGTCAGGGTATACAGGTGTCAGGGTAGAGGGACTCAACCATTGCATCATCCGGAACAGAGGTTCCCAACCTTAGCATAAAGCAGGATCACTGGAGGCTTGTTCAAGCAGATTGCCAGTGTCCTATCCCAGAGCATCAGGGTCAGCAGTTGGGGTGGAGCCTGATGAGAATTTGCATTTCCGACAAGTTCCCAGGTGACCTGGAGGCTGCTGGCCCCAGACCCCACTCTGAGAACCACTGGTCTGGAACTCACAAATTCTTCAAAGACGAACTGATGAAAAGTCATTACCTGAATGGGTCCATGTTAACCAATCCCAGTGACTGACTGAGGTCTGTCAGTACTTAACCCCACACAGGTGAAAGACAGTTTAGAAAATCGCCCTGAGCTTTACTATGTGCTATTTCATCCCTTTTCTTCCTCTTCCACGTCCTGGCATGTCCAGAAAAGTTGATAAGTGGTTCCTTTTGCCCTGGTCCTTCATCAAGATGGAAACACTGAATTGGTGAAATGAACACAATGTTTACCCTTCAGACCATTTCCCTTTCTCCTCTGCATCCAGCTCCCATCCAGCCACTGTCAACATTCTGGAAGAGAAAGCAGCTCACAGAGAGCAGCTGTCAGGGCCATGGTGGCCTCAGGGACCCTAAAGGGGGGGCAGGCAGTACTTTCCCGGTGGGCAGAGGACAGCACACCAAGTTAGGTTGATGGTGATCGTGATGAGGATGATAATGACGATGATGGTGGTAATGACAGCACAAATTAAAATAGATTGGCACAGGCATCGGGGGCTCTGAGGACTGGGTTAAAATGTTTATCCTGATTGGTCCTGAACCCAAGGGGCAGAGCATTGCCAAATGTTCTCACAGAGAAAATGATGAATTTCAAAACGAGCCCCCGTGTTTATCTGACTCTTGTTCACACAAGTGGTGACTGTCTGTGCAGTGAAGCAAAGGAACCTCATCCGATGACGGGGCTGCACCCGGACTCTCAGGGGAGCGACTTTGAGGTGTGTGAGTCCAAGGAGCTCCCCCTGGCTTCAGCGAGAATGGAGCCAGGAAGAAGGTGGGCTCCAGGTGGGTGCTATTCAAAGGGCCGCCCAGGCGTCTGCCTGGGACTCTGCTCAGGCATGGAGAGGGCAGAGCCAAGGACGTTCTCGCTGTTGATTCGTGGTCTCTCTGCCTGCGTTCCTGACCATGGGGCCAGGTGTGTTTCAACTTTCTGGGCCACGATGTCATCATCTCCAAAGTGGGACGGGCTTTGTGCTCTCCACCCCTGGCCTGCCCCGCCGCCGTGAGAACATGGTGAGAAATGAAGAGAACTCAGTTGGGCCAGGGGAGTGCGGTGTAAATCCAGCCGGGTTGGGGGCAAAGTGAGCTGGAGGTGATGAAGACAAAGAGGACGCGATACAGGCCTGAGGAAACGGGCAGATCACCGGGACCGTGGCAGGCCATGCTGAGCTCTGGCTGTGACGCTGCTCTAGCCCCTTGCTACTCAGCTGGGCCTTGGGCCAGCAGCACCACAGCACCTGGAATTTGGTTAGAAATGCTGATTAGGAGATCAGGACCACCCCAGATCTCCCTACTCAGAATCAGCATTTTCACTGGATCCCCGTGATTCCCAGGCACATGGAAGTTTGCAAAGCTCCCAGAAGGAGCTGTAACTTCACCCCAACTGAGTTTGATGGACTAAGTGGTTGGATTGATTGGCTGGTGGCCACTCTAACTGTCTCTAGTCGAGTGTTGCTTGGTGTCAAGCACCCTCCCAGCGTGCGGGATGCCAACCCACGTCGAGACAGGTGTGAACTAAAATACTGCTACCATATCAGTAAACAAAGGATGTTGCAGCCATCAGGCCACCACGTTACATGCTCCACGACGGTGCACCCTGAGGAGACTCAGGATGAGAAAACACAAGATACTGGCCCCGGAGAGCTGAGGTACATATCAAAGGAACGATCTCAGTGAGCCCAGACTCTTGCATCTTCCCATACATAGAGAATCGCTCAATTCCTTAACTTGAGATGTCTGGTTTTCTTTCATTAACAGTAATGTTTTCATGTTCTGACTACCTGGTCTTTGTTGCAAAACCACCTATATATCCTGGCTCCCCCCTTGCCTCTTCAGAACAGTTTCTCCGTGTTATCTGAGATGTTGTATCTCAGGCTTGAAGTCCTCAGAATGTCCACTGAATAAAACACAACTCTCAGCTTTTAGGTTGTGCATATTTTTTTTTCAATCGACACAGGGCAGGTGCCGAAAACACAGAGCCTGCATTCTGGGCTTGTTTGGGCAGAAAACTGGTGAGTGGGCCAATACACCCACAAATTTCAGAGTCTAATAAGTGCAAGGAAGTGAGCACAGCGAGTGTTGACGTGGAGAGCAACTCGGAGGGGCTGGGGGAGGCTGCTTTGGATAGGGCGGTCTCAGGGCAGGTACTGATTGGACACCCGCCCCTGCTCTTGAGTATCACTACACATCAATGCCCAGAGCGTCAGCTCCTGCATCTCTAGCCCCTTGTGTCCCCATGCTCAGCCGTATTCTGCCTGGAGTGCCTTCCCTCCCCACCCAAGCTAACAGAATAACACGCATCCTCTAAGAACTGGCTCAGACCCACCTCCGTTAGGAAGTCTCTCCGGAACTGCTCCAGGGACTCTCAAATTGATTCCAATTAGTTTCTTAGGCCAGGGGTTCAGAAAACCATGACCCACAGATCAGCTGTCTGGTTTTGTAGATAAAGTTTTATTGGAACACAGCCACAGCCAACCACATACATATCACCTGTGCTGTTTGCACATGACAACAGAGTGGAGTGAGGGTGACAGAGACGGTCTGGCTGATGAAGATGTAAATATTTACTATGTGGCCTATCAAAGAAAAAAAATACTGCTGCCATATCAGTAAACAAAGAATGTCGCATCCACTAAGCCATCACATTACAGCTGCCTGATGGTGAGCGCTGAGGGGACTCAGGATAGAAACAAGATGCCAGCCAGCAAGTCGTCAGCCAAAACAGCCACCATCCCCTGCTCCTGAGGGCGCAGCCTCGGGAGAAAGCACAGGATACTGTCCCCATGTGGCTGAGGTGCATATCAAAGGAGTAATTTCGGTGAGCCCAGACTCTTGCCTCTTCCCATACAGAGAAAAGCGCTAAATCCCTTAACTTGAGATGTCTGGTTTTCTTCAATTAACAGTAATCTTTTGATGCTCTGACTACCTGGTCTTTGTTGCAAAAACTCCTATATATCCTGGCTCCTTCCTTACCTCTTCACAGTAGTCCCTCTGAGCTGTCTGAGATGCTGTCTCCCAGGCTTAAGTCCTCAGTTTTGTCTGCCAAATAAAACATAATTCTCAACTTTAAGTTGTGCATTTTTTTCAGTCAGCAGGCCCTTTACAGAGAAAGTGTGCTGCCCCATCCTAGACACCTCCATCCCCTAGCACACAGGACAAGTGTTATGAGCGGGCTGTTGTGATTCCTGGCCCCGCTGTCTCCTCCATGCAGATCTGTGCTCCTTGGAGCAGGGAGCATGTCTTGTCATCCCTGAGGGCCCATGCTGTGTGGGGCATCCAAGGGACCTGATAAAATGTTTGCTGATCTCAAGCTTGGTGCACAGACAGGTACCCCATGCCCAGTGTCCCACAGCACCAGGAAAGGCTGTTCTCTTCCTGATGAATTGTCTGACACTACAGAAGGCTCTGCAGAGACAGCCCTAATGTGTGGCCACGACATGGGGGATTCAGCCCTATTTGGTGATGGAATCTGAAGCCAGGGTGATCGCTAGCACTGGGGTGAATGTAGAATCTATCAATCCAAAGCCCCTCCATTTACCTAAGAACATGGTGACACGTGATATGCTAGGCGTGCCTCGGGAATTGGCAAAGAAACCAAAGATGTTGAAAATACTGACTGATCTTACGGCCAGCTTTCTTTATTCACAGTAGTTATTAAAAAAGTCACCATGAATAACGAATTGGTGAATACAGAACATAGCTCCTAGGAGAAATATAAGGTTAGGTTCCTAAGAGTCTCTGGTCCCAACATTTTAATCAACCAGTCGATCCATAGCCCTGTTATATACGTGCCTCAGTTTAAAGCTACTTCATTGAATGCATATTGTTGGTTCACTGTCACAGACAACAGTGCCGTAACCCGTGCCTGATGAAGCTCATCTCACACACGTGATATCTCCCTGAGGTACATCACAGCCTCCTTGTGCGTAGGACACTGGGCAGCGCTTCAGCGCTACAGGCAGGGGCCACTTTAAATAGCAGCACCACCAATGAAGGTTCAAAAATGCAGAAAACGGTACACTGAATAGAAGGCAAAAGGGATACTTAGAGTCTGAGAGCTGAAGCCAGAAGGCAGAGCAGCCGGGCCCACCTCCGCTGGACACGTGCATGGATCTAGGTTCAAAAATGTCTGCCTCAACATGGAAACAACCTAGGTGCCCATTGACAGAGGAATGGATAAAGAAGGTGTGACATATATATAGAATGGAATATTACTCAGCCGTAAAAAGAATGAAATTTTTCCATTTGCAGCAACACGGATGGACTTGGAGGGCATTATGCTTAGTGAAATGTCAGACAGAGAAAGAGAAATATCATATGATATCACTTGTATGTGGAATCTAAAAAAATGATACAAATTAACTTATTTACAGAACAGAAACAGACTCACAGACTTAGAAACCAAACTTATGGTTACCAAAGGGGAAAGGTGGGGAGGGATAAATTAGGAGGTGGGAATTAACATATACACACTACTATATACAAAATAGGTAATCAACAAGGACCTACTGTATAGCACAGGGAACTCTACTCAACACTCTGTAATGACCTATATGGGAAAAGAATCTGAAAAAGGATAGATATATGTATACGTATAACTGAATCACTTTGCTGTACACCTGAAACTAACACAATATTGTAAATCAACTCTACTCCAATATAAAATAAAAAAATTAAAAACACAACACACTAGTGAATATAACAAAAAAAGGAGCAGACTCACAGATACAGAGAACAAACTAGTGGTTACCAGGGGAGGGGCAATAAAGGGGTGGGGCAGGAGGAGGTACAAACTCTTAGGTGTAGGATAGGCTCAGGGATGTATTCTCCAACACGGCAAATAGAGCCAATATTTTGCAATAACAGTAAATGGAAAGTGACCTTTAAAATTGTATAAAAATAAAAATGAAAAAAAGAAAAGTCTGCCCAATGCCTTTGGGGGAAACTTCCAGGCTGTCCATTAAAGCACATCCCATCCTATAAAATGGGGGTGAAGCAAGGTTACTGATCACTGCAGTTTATTTACCAGTGACAGTTTTTAGAAACAATGAATTAAAAAACAGTGATGGCAAAGTTATTGCAAAGTAAAGGTCACGGTGCATCACAGACTGTGTTGTTAGCACCGCAGTCCCGAGAGCTTGGAAGGTTGCCAAACCCCTGAATTTCAGGAGAGCAGTCACTGAGTCTTAGTTCTCGCTCTGAGGTTTTTCCATAATTTGGTTGTTTGACTTTGCTCACATCGTAGCCTCGGATCTGCCGCCTGGGACCAGCTCTAGCCGCAAAATAAATCCATGACAAAGTGGCTTATCCCCTCTACAAGGGAATTCAGCAGTTCCTACCAAAACCACACGGGTGGTTTCCCTTTGAACCAGGAGTCCCTGTCCTAGAAACTTATCCTGACTATGCATTCAACAATGTCAAATAAACGTGCACAGGGTTCTCTGTGATGGCCCTGGCTATGACTGCAAAGTGTTGGAAAAAACCTGAACGCTCACCTGTAAGACAGGTTGCATAAACTATGAGGCATCCACAGGACGGAGGGGAGGCAGCTGTGAAGAGGATAAATAAGGAGCCTGTGAATGAATATGGGGTGGGTTTCCAGGATGTACTCCTTAGTGTAAAAGAACCAAATGAGAGTCTATTGTACTCTTCTCATCCGCATCGAGTCAGTTAAAGGAGGGGGTGTAACCAGAAACAATAAAGCCGTGCCCAGGTGTCAATGGTTCCTGTCTAGGAGGACTGTGCTCTCCCTGGGGTCTCGGGGGGCTGCCCCTGAGACAGTGGATTCTTCCAGGCACGATTGGTCCACCAGGGCTGTGAACCCAGGAAAGGAGTTGAGGCTGCAGGTGAGAAAAGCAGGGCCAGGGTCTTCCCTCCCTAGAGCCTCTGGGGAAAGTTTTCCGGGCACACCTGGGGCACCCTGAGAGCATCTGACTCCAGGAAAGCATGAAAGGTTCAGACCTTTCCACAGGCTGGAATGCAGTCCTCTCTGGCTTAGACTCTGAAAAAGGCTTACGGCCAAGACAGAAAGTTGAGAAATTAATTAAAACTCCTGTGCCCTTTCGGCTGCCACCTCAGAGAGCAGAGAGCCTCGTTTCTCTTGTTTAATAAGCAAGTGGCTGTGTTTACTGCCGCCGGCCAGCCCCTTGCAAACACCACCTCTTATTAGTTCCCAAGTCTGGAGCCAGCTCTCCCCTGATTGATATGTCTGCACAGAAATGCAGTGACAGACACCTCTCCCCCATGAGCCCCTCCTTGCCAAAGGGGCCTTTAAGGTTGCGGCATCCCCCAGCCCCCCAGCCAGAGGGGTCTCTCCACTTCTTCCACCTCCAGTGGTGTCACACACTTAGAGCCTCGCTCTCTGCCCACATACCTTGCTCTCTGTTAACACCCGAGCTCTGGTCTCCACAGCCAGCTCTGCCTTGTGCATTGATCAGAAACGACTCTGAGGCAGAGGGGGGCCAGCAGCTGGAAGACAGTTCCTGCCGTTTTCCTTCCTGTTCTAAAGTCGTCTCGAAATGGAAGAAATAAGCCCTTTTGGAGGTGTAGGGTAG